>NC_141873.1:476632632-476784148 GCF_056163025.1 Triticum urartu | reverse complement strand
TCTGCCTGATGAACTTGCAGAAATGTATAAAACAGATCCTAAAGAGAGTTACGGTCAGCGCAAGACCCGAATCCAATGGATTCGACGCTATTGGGCAGAGCAATGGTTCAAATACCGCTTCACAACCCAAGAGTATGCTGAGAAAAACACCATCAAGAGACCGTGGGGAGACATCCTATTCAAAAATCTTCTACCCAGGTCCAGAGATGAAGCCATTGCTCAAGGCTTCTATCCATGCATGGTCCGTGGACCACAACCTGCTGATGCACACTCGTCATCACTGCTATGGTGTCGTGACGACAATCTGTTCAAGCGCAACTTTCAGTTTGCCCAAAACTCAGCGAAGCAGAACAAGAAGAAGTTTGGGCTAGACTTCAACCCTGGTCCCTCAGCACCAAGGGCAGATGGCACACGACATGCAGAACCCAATGTCATCGGTCCCTTCGCCAACCAGTGCTGAAGCCAAAGCAGATGAGGAAACCAAAAGCTTCAAAGCCGGCCCCATCACCAAAAATCTCAAGGGCGAAGCCATTGGCAACTGCACCTCCTGAAGACAGTGTGCAGTCTGAAGACTTATCACGCGTCTCCAAGCCCCAGAAGGCCAAGTTGCCTCTGCCTCACACTGGCGAAGAGCTAACAGCTGCTGCCATTCTGCGCAACGACGCCATTGATCTGTCAAGTGATGAAGATCTTGCAGATGACGCTCTTGAGCAGCTCATCAAGAGCAAAGAAGAAGTAGAAATCTTCAACAATCTGCCTCTCTTTGATGTCGCCATCATCCACAACTTCATTGACGAGTGGTTTCGCACGCCAAACATCAGCTTTGAAGATCTGCAGCTGCCCATTGGCCTCAGCGTCGCCTTCCAAGGCGCTATTGCTTCAAAACTTGCTATTGCCCAGCGCATTGTTGAACTGAAGCAGAAGATTGACCATGAAAAGGCTCAGTTCAAGAAGCATATGGCCAAGCTCAGCGTGCAAGAAGTGAAGAACTTCAAGATCATGATGCACAAGCTAAAGGAAAACTTTCTGAAGAAGCGTGCAGAAGCTTAGGGTTCACGTGAGCGGATGAAGACTCTGGCTGACAGATGCGTGCAAGCCTTTAATGAGGCTGAGAAGCGCAAAGCACTTGGGCGTCCTGGCATCGACCCCAGGATGGCCGCGAAGAAGAAGAAGAAGCCTGCTACAGCTGAACCAGATGCACCAAGGCAGGAAGTAGTTCCGATTGTCTTCCCAACTGCAATGACTGGCTCGAAGCCAAAGAGTCGGTCAACCGCTTCAGAGCTCAAGAAGACAAGAACTGCTGAGGCTGAAGCCAGGAAGAGGAAACACTCTGAAGCCTCTCCTTCTGCCCCCACCTAGAAAAAGAGAAAGATCAAGAAAGCTCGGGCTGCTCCCACAGAGCCCTTGATAGTTGAACCCATCTCTATGGTTCATCCTGACGCAGAACGTCAACTGACAGTTCATGAGCCTGCTTCCACAGAGGCTCCTGAAGCTGAAGACATTCCAGCAGCCGATCCCATCGCTGCTGAAGTCATTGGTCATCGTGACAATGTGGACGATGGTGCAGTCCTTCCTCAGCTTGAAAACAGCGAACTCATCAGCATTGGTCGTCCATTGACGCCAATTGCACATGATGCTTCATGGGCGGATCGCCCACAAGAGGAAGAAGACAATGAGGCCCAGCCCACTCCAGCTCCCAAGGCATCGTCTGCGTTACGCCGGCTTCGCAAAGGTCCAAGGCCTCAAGTCTCTACTGAAGACATTCCAGCTGCATCAGCCGAAGAAGAAGATGTACCACAAGTCACCTCGTCTCACCAAGAAGCAGTTCTCCAGGAGAACTTGCCTGTGTCCGACCCTCTAGCTAGTCAAGTGGAGGATGAAAATATTGAGGCTGCCACAACCAACACTGAAGCTAATGTGGAGCCCTCCCCATCAAAAGCTTCAGATGACAGCGAAGCCACTGATCATGATACTTCTGTTCCTGAGTCTGCTGCCGGTCCCCAATTTGATTACCATGTTGAGCACAGGCCTCAGGTACAAAAGCCGATCCCAAGACTGCCAAGGTTCCCAGGTCCTGCATCAGCACCTGGTTCCTTCAACATCAATGGCTTCAGGGCAGATAATACATTCTTCAATAGCTCCAAGAACCCCTACTCAAGGGAAAGGATTTCATCAGATCGGTTCTGGAGCTATCCTCAGCACAGCTACTACTCATGCATACTGTACAACCAAGGTTGCATCTTCCCACACAAGCGCCTTGACGTTGAAGCTATTGCTGGTCTGCCCTGTCTAGAAGAAGTGTTGGATTGCTTCAAGCAAGTGGGTCTGCTGCAGTTTGTTACCGATGAAGAGCATTGGAATGAAGAGCTGCTGCTACAATTCTATGCCACACTTCACATCAAAGGATACAACAGAGATCCGAAGACTTGGGTCCTGGAGTGGATGACCGGCAATGTTCATCACGAAGCCAATGCATTTGATATCATTGAGCTCACTGGACTGCCCACTCCTGGCGAATTCTTCGAGCAAGGCTGTCAGCTACACACTGAAGCTATTGAAAGCATCTTTCAGCGGCCTGAACCCAATACGAGTCAAATGCTTAGCATGATGAAGCCATTGCCTCAAGATGCTGCGTATCCCACAGAGTTCTTCATTGAAGACCTTGAGTACCTGCCTAGAACCATCTATCACATCATCAGGCGGACTCTTTGGCCTATCAAAGGGCACTCTCCAAATGCCAAGATCGAGGGTGCAATGAAGACTCTGATATTCTGTATCCTTCATGGAAAATGCTTCAACGCACAGGACTTCTTCATACGCCAACTTGCTGCATCAGGCTCAGATCTCTTTGGTTTGAAGTTCTACACCCCTTGGGTCATGCGGCTGATCAAACTTCACTCTGCTATCTTGTATCAGCCCTCAGCCCGCAACCATCGGATCTTCTTGCCAGATGTGGATATCTCTGCTGAAGCCATCTATCCTGAACCTGCCAAGCAACCTCTAAGTCTTCAGAATGTAGAACACCAGAGCTTCACTCAAAACATTGAAGGAGTTGAAGCCATCTCCAGGGTGTATCCGTTGGCTGGCCCTACACGTGCACCACGCCCTGCTTCCACTGAAGCCACTGACAGCACAACAGCTCCAAGACCCAAGAAGCGCGCTCGTGTTCTCAATGACCGAGAGCTTCTTGTGGCCCTTCATCAAAAGCAGGATAGGCATCATGACTGGCTGAAGAGACAGATGAAAAGCCTCTTGGTGGATGTAAATCACTTTCGAAATCTTGCCACCAAGAATGCATTCGTTGCACATGAAACCTGTCGCCGCACCTGGAAAGGACTCACGATGATATGTTCTGAAGCTGATCTTCAAGAGGATGGCTTCAAAGAGCGATTCAAGTTTGACTCCACACCTCCTCGAAGGGCTGTGCTGCGAGAAACTCCATCACTTGAAGACTCAGAATTCTCTTCATCTGCTGCCACAGTGACTGCAAGAATCATCGAGGATGAAGACGATGCTACATCACCTCCACCTCCTTCAGCACGCGTCAACTCTGCACCAAGCTCTTCAGCACCGCCAAACACCACCAACGACCCTGCTGCTCATGGGAACGAGTAGAAAACTCTATGTCTTCAAACCTTTTTGTTCCTCAATGACAAAAGGGGGAGAAGCATATGAGGTTGATAGTCTTCAAGCGGGTCAATATGGGCGGGTGCTTTATATTTTGCTATATTTTGCTTCCTTCTTACAACTCTCGTTTTGCTTCATTTGGTTCTTTGAGTTGTAACACTTAAACTCGATGGTCGTCTGCTACTTGTTTGCCACCTTGTTTTGCGAAGATAAATTCTGCGTGTGCGACGATAAATTCCGCACTTAGATCATTCTGCAGACGTCCATTTTTCATTATGATGTCATTATCTTCATATACTTTTACATGCATAGTGGATTGTCATCATAAGTTGAAGTGGATCTCCACAAGTACAACCTGCCATGAGCATTTGCATTCCAAAAGCAAATTACTTATATGCACATCTTCAGGGGGAGCCCTTTCAACTTATGAAGACAGTTCCTTATCCTTTACAATTTCACAGATTATATTCCCCGTTGAAAACTTCAACTAGTTTGTCATCAATCACCAAAAAGGGGGAGATTGTAAGTGCATCTAGTGCCACCCCTAGTTGGTTTTGGAGTATTGACGACAAACCTAGTTGAGGGACTAATGTGTTTGTGAGAATTGCAGGATAACACAAGTAGAAGTCCCTCATTGATTCGGTTTTACTACCAGAGATGACCCCTAAAATGTACGAAGACATTGAAGTCAATGGTGGTATATGAAGATATTCACATTGAAGACTATGACAAGAGAAGACACCAAGTGAAGCCTATGGAACTCGAAGACTTAGATATTTCGTAGTTCTTTTTCGTTTGTGTTGAGTCATAGGAACCACCGTACTGCTAAGTGGGGTCCAAGAGAACCAGTCAGAATGACTGATGTGATGCCTAATTCAAAAACCTATGTCTTCGAGTGAAGACTATGAGAGCAAATCTTGTCCAGAGTCGGACAAGTCAGCTTTGCTTGTAGCCCAAGTAAAGTTGCCGTGTGAGTTTGAAATCTGACCGTTGGAACACATGTCAGTTCCTTTGTGACCCAGGGTCATTTCGGACAAATCAGGTCAGGTTGCCAAGTGGCTATAAATAGCCCACCCCCTACAACCATAAACGGTTGGCTGCTCAGATTTAGTGCACGACTTTTGTCGTTTGAGAGCAACCCACCTCGAAGCCTTTGAGAGAGAAAATTCCTTGCGAGGAAAAAGCCCTAACCACCCAGAGCCAGAGAGAATTGGGCATCACCTAAGTCTTCTTGTCTGAGTGATCTGAAGACTTATTACACTTGAGGACTGTGCATCCTCTAGCCGGTTAGGCGTCGCGTTCTGAGCATCCAAGAGACATTGTGGATTGCCGGTGAACGAAGTCTGTGAAGGTTTGGGAGTCTACCTTGAAGACTTACCAGAGTGATTGGGCGAGATCTGTGTGACCTTAGCTCAAGGGGAATACGGTGAGGACTGGGTGTCCTGAGCTGCGTGTTCAGGACTGGGTGTCCGGGACTGTGTGTCCTTTGGTTTAAATACCTAGCCGCCCTAACCAGACGTACAGTTGTCACAGCAACTGGAACTGGTCCAACAAATCATTGTCTTCAACGAGTCACTGGTTTCATCTTCACTTCCTTTTACTTACTGTTACTCATTGTGAAGTCATTGCATGCTCGCTCTATCTTTTGTCTTCACAACGTGACTGTATGATCTGTTTGGCTTCATAATATCTTCCTACCTGATCCTTATTACACTGCAGCTATTTGTCATTGTGCTTTCACTCTATTGAATACTTGACCATGGCTTGCTTAGTGTAGTCTACGTTCCGCTGCATAGTAATAGGCATATCTCTACTGTTTGTCTTCATAACTTCCACGTTTTGAAGACTTTCATAAAAATCGCCTATTCACCCCCGCTCTAGTCGATATAACGCACTTTCAGTGGCGGTCCTCGTGTTTAAGCAAATGAGCTAATTAAAGAAAGAATTGTGGACTTAAATAAAATGTTTAAATGGATGTGGTTAATTAAAAAAAGGACTATGGATAAACTGGTGGACTAACTAAAAGAATGATTGTGGTCTTAATAAATAGAATTTTCAAATAGATGAGGCTAATTAAAGGAAGGACTTGAGGTAAAAAGGTAGGATAGTTAAAAATAAGGCTATGTATGCTTCAATGTGTTGGGGATATTAAATTAGAGAAGGAAGGATTTGATTCCCGACTAAAACGGGTGAGGACGTCATGGTAACTAAAGGAAGGATTATACTTAGATGGAATCAGTGGGAGATTATGCCCAACAAAGAAAATATGAACACGGCTAAATTGCATCGTATTTTTTATGTTCATTTTGAAGAAGGAGCGTTGAAGCATTTTTGTCATAGTGAATCTGGTGCTGTGGGACATTATACTTGCACAAAACATCAATTTTTCATATTGCAACGCATGGGCATATGTGCTAGTATGCATAAAGGATCTGAACACATGATCTTCCACCAAATAAACCAACTAGCATCAACTACAAGGAGTAATCAACACTACTAGCAACCCACAGGTACCAATCTGAGGTTTTGAGACAAAGATCGGATACAAGAGATGAACTAGGGTTTGAGATGAGATGGTGCTGGTGAAGATGTTGATGCAGTTTGACCCCCTCCCGATGAGAAGATCGATGGTGATGATTTCCCCCTCCTGGAGGGAAGTTTCCCTGGCAGAACAGCTCCGCCAGAGCCATAGATTGGTTCCACCAAGGTTCCGCCTCGTGGCGGTGGAGTTTTGTCCCGTGAGCTATCTTATGATTTTTTTTCCAGGGTAAAGGACTTCATATAGCAGAAGATGGGCACCGTAGGCCTGCCAGGGGGCCCACGAGGCAGGGGCCGCGCCCAGGGGGTAGGGCGCGCCCCCACCCTCTAGGATGGTGGGTGGCCCCCCTCTGGTTCTTTCTTTGCCCAATATTTTTTATATATTCTAAAACATTCTCCCGTGAAGTTTCAGGACTTTTGGAGTTGTGGAGAATAGGTCTCTAATATTTTCTCCTTTTCCAGCCCAGAATTCCAGTCGTCGGCATTCTCCCTCTTCATGTAAACCTTGTAAAATAAGAGATAATAGGCATAAGTATTGTGACATAACGTGCAATAACAACCCATAATGCAATAAATATCAATATAAAAGCATGATGCAAGATGGACGTATCAACTCCCCCAAGCTTAGACCTCGCTTGTCCTTAAGAGAAAGCCAATATCGAAAAATATGTCCACATGTTTAGAGATAGAGGTGTCGATAAAATAAAATACGGACATGAGGGCATCATGATCATTCTTAGAACAGCAACATATATATTGTCATATAATTTCTTATGCTAAAGTAACAATTCATTCACAATTCCAAGTATGAATCAGAAACTTCATTGAGAACCAACAAACTATAATCTCAGTCATTGAAGCAATTGCAATTTATCATAACATAGGAAAGAGTCAATATAAGAGCTTTTCAGCAAGTGCACACTCAACCATCATTTAGTCTTTCACAGTTGCTAACACTCACGCAATATTTATGGTTATGCAGTTTTAGTCGGACACAGGGAAAGATAGGGGCTTATAGTTTTGCCTCCCAACCTTTTACGTCAAGGGTAATGTCAACAATAATAGTTCATGATAACTTACATCCAACTGGGTATATATATATATATCTTTCCAACACAATGTGCTTGCCAAAGGATAAAATGTAAAAAGGAAAGGTGAAGATCACCATGACTCTTGTATGAAGTATAAGACAAGAATAAAAGATACGCCATTCTCAGAGGGAAGCAGAGGTTGTCATGTTCTTTTCATGGTTGGATGCAAAAAATCTTAATGCAAAAGAACGTCACTTTATATTGCCACTTGTGATATGGACCTTTATTATGCAGTCCGTCACTTTTATTGCTTCGATATCACAAGATCGTATAAAGCTTATTTTCTCCACACTAATAAATCATACATATTTAGAGAGCAATTTTTATTGCTTGCAACAATGACAACTTACTTAAAGGATCTGCCTCAATCCACAGGTAGATATGGTGGACTCTCATGGCAAAACTGGGTTTAAGGATATTTGGAAGCACAAGTAGTATCTCTACTTGGTGCAAAGAATTTGGATAGCATGAGAGGGAAAGGAAAGCTCAACATGTTGGATGATCCATGACAATATAATTTATTTCAGATGTAAGAAAACATAACCCATTACGTTGTCTTCCTTGTCCAACGTCAACCCTTTAGCATGTCATATTTTTTTGAGGGTTAAACAGTAGGAAAGGCCCTACTGCAATTTTTTGAGGGTTAAACAGTAGCATGTCATATTTTAATGAGTGCTCACCATCATAAAAGATGTCCAAGATAGTATATTTATATGTGAAAACCTCTCTTTCTTTATTACTTCCTATTAATTGCAACTATGACCAAAACTATGTTTGTCAACTCTCAACAACTTTTATTCATCATACTCTTTATATGTGAAGTCATTACTATCCATAAGATCAATATGATCTCTTTCTTTCTTTTTTTATCTCTTTTATTTTTATTCCCTCAAGATCATGGCAAGATAATCAAGCCGTTGACTCAACAATAATATTTATTATATATAGCTCACGGACTCGATTACAAAGAAGGATCATAAAGCAAAAAACTCAAAACTAGATCATACTAAAACTTTATTCTACTAGATCAAGATATTACCAAAAGGATCGAACTAAGAAAAACGGTGAAGATAAAAGTGTGATGGTGATATGATACTGGTGCACTCCCCAAGCTTGGCAGTTTCCAAGAGGAGTGCCCATACCCATGTGTTTATGTCTCCTTCCTCGGAGGTGGTGATGATCGAGTTGTTGATAATGTAGGCTTGTCGTCCATCTTCCAAGGCATAGGCTCACCATCATAGAAGGATGATCGAGTCTTCGGGATCCTCAAATCTGCAGCCAAACTCATCATCTTGAATCTATATTCATACTCACAGTTTTGGTTTTGCAGGTCACAGATCTGGGCTTGGAGATGCTCGATTTTCTCGTGAAGCTTGAAGATGGTCTCTCCGATGTTTCTGGCATCTAGCTTGGCGGTGTTGGTGAACTCCGTGATATCGATTCCATGTTCCACCATCTCCTGGCACTTGAAAACTTTTTGCTCCAATGCTTCGAGTCTTGTCTCCACGCTTCCGGTCCTCCTTGGTCCCTCAACATTGCGGATGTGCAGCAACCCCTCACGCATCTCAATGGTTTGAGGGTGTTGCAGCACCTCCGCGAGGTAGGGTTTGATGATCTTCTCGAAGAACTTGTCCTTGGGGCCACTTGAAGACATCATGGCGATCTAGATCTGTCAGAAAAACAGCTCGAAACAAAGACAAAAGATATTTGCGTGATACGGTGCTCAATACCTTTGGCAGATTATATAATAAATTTTTACCGACCAAAAGAAGTGTCGTGCAAGAAAACAGAGTCCGGAGAGCACATGAGGTGCCCACAAGGCAGGGGGCGCGCCCTCCACCCTCGTGGACGCCTCGTGTCCTTCCCAGACTACTTCTTATTTTCCTATTTTCTTAAATAATCCAAAACGGAGAAAAATTGCTATTAGAACTGTTTTGGAGTCGGTTTACTTACCGTACCTCATACCTCTTCCTTTTCGGAGTCTGAAATGTTCTGGAAAGTGTCCCTTATGTATTACTCTGGGGTTACTGTTTCAATAACATTAGTTTCAACATTTATAGGATTACCATGAGATATAATGTTTTATTCTTTGACCATTCACCACCCGCGGATTTGTGGCTTCGAAGTTGTTGATTTTTATGGCACCGGAACGATAGACCTCCTCAATGACGTAAGGACCTTCCCATTTAGAAAGGAGTTTGCCTGCAAAAAATCTTAAACGAGAGTTGTATAACAATACATATCACCTACATTAAACTCACATTTTTGTATCCTTTTGTCATGCCATCTTTTAACTTTTTCTTTAAACAGTTTGGCATTCTCATAGGCCTGGGTTCTCCATTCATCAAGTGAGCTAATGTCAAAAAGCCTCTTCTCACCAGCAAGTTTGAAATCATAATGGAGCTCTTTAAAGGCCCAATATGCCTTATGTTCTAGTTCAAGAGGTAAGTGACATGCTTTTCCATAAACCATTTTATATGGAGACATACCCATAGGATTTTTGTATGCAGTTCTATAAGCCCATAATGCATCATCAAGTTTCTTGGACCAATTCTTTCTAGATCTATTAATAGTCTTTTGCAAAATTAATTTAAGCTCTCTATTACTCAATTCTACTTGACCACTAGACTGTGGGTGATATGGAGATGCAATTCTATGATTAACATCATACTTAGCAAGCATTTTACAAAAGGCACCATGAATAAAATGTGAACCACCATCAGTCATTAAGTATCTAGGGACTCCAAACCTCGCAAAAATAACTTCTATAAGCATCTTAATAGAGGTGTTATGATCATCACTACTAGTTGGAATAGCTTCTACCCACTTAGTAACGTAATCAACAACAACTAAAATATGTGTATATCCATTAGAGGAAGGAAACAAACCCATATAATCAAAGCACCAAACATCAAATGGTTCAATAACAAGTGAATAATTCATAGGCATTTCTTGACGTCTACTAATATCACCAATTCTTTGACATTCATCACAAGACAAGACAAACTTACGGGCATCTTTGAAGAGAGTAGGCCAATAAAAACTGGATTGCAATACCTTATGTCCAGTTCTATCTCCAGCATGGTGTCCTCCATAAGCCTTAGAGTGACACTTGCGTAGGATCTGTTAACAACGTCTAATAACACCATCTACTCCTTCTTTATAAAGGTGTGGGTCATCCCAAAAGTAATTTCTTAAGTCATAGAAGAACTTTTTCTTTTGCTGGTATGTGAAACTAGGTGGTATAAATTTAGCAACAATATAATTAGCATAATCAGCATACCATGGAGCGGTACGAGAAGCATTTATGACAGCTAATTGTTCATCAGGAAAGCTATCATCAATAGGTAGTGGGTCATCCAGAACATTCTCTAACCTAGAAAAGTTGTCTGCAACGGGGTTCTCAGCTCCCTTTCTATCAATAATATGCAAATCAAATTCTTGAAGCAAGAGAAACCATCTAATAAGTCTAGGTTTAGCATCTTTCTTTTCCATAAAATATTTGATAGCAGCATGATCAGTGTGAACAGTTACTTTAGAATCAACAATATAAGATCTGAACTTATCACAAGCAAATACAACCGCTAAAAATTCTTTTTCGGTAGTAGCATAATTTCTCTGGGCATTGTCCAGAGTCTTACTAGCATATTGGATAACATTTAATTTCTTATCAACCCTTTGTCCTAAAACAGCCCCTACAACATAATCACTAGCATCACACATAATTTCAAAGGGTAATTCCAATCAGGTGGCTGAACAATAGGTGCAGACATCAAAGCTTTCTTAAGTATTTCAAATGCTTCTACATAGTCATCATCAAAGACAAAAGGGACATCTTTTTGTAAAAGATTAGTCAGAGGCCTGGAAATTTTCGAGAAGTCTTTAATGAACCTCCTATAAAAACCGGCATCACCAAGGAAACTTCTTATACCTTTAATTTCCTTAGGACACGACATCTTTTCAATAGCATAAACTTTAGCTTTATCGACTTCAATACCTCTTTCGAAAAATTTATGCCCCAAGACAATACCTTCATTAACCATAAAGTGCCATTTCTCCCAATTCAAGACAAGATTAGTTTCTTCACATCTCTGCAAAACTCGATCAAGGTAGCTTAAGCAATCATCAAAAGAAGTTCCATATACGGAGAAATCATCCATGAAAACCTCAACAATATTTTAACAAAAGTCAGAAAATATAGCAGTCATACATCTTTGAAAGGTAGTAGGTGCATTGCATAAACCAAAAGGCATACGTCTACAAGAAAAGGTACCGAAAGGGCAAGTAAAAGTTGTCATTTCTTGATCCTCTTTTGACACAGGTATTTGTGAGAAACCAGAATAACCATCTAGAAAGCAAAAGTGTGTATGTTTGGATAGTCTTTCTAGCATTAGATCAATAAAAGGTAAAGGGTAATGATCCTTTTTAGCAGCTTTATTTATTTTGCGGAAATCAATTACCATTCTATAACCTGTAACAATTCTTTGTGGGATCAATTCATCTTTATCATTAGGAAGAATAGTAATACCTCCCTTCTTAGGGACACAATGGACATGACTTACCCACTGACTATCAGTAACAGGATAAATTATACCTGCCTCCAGAAGCTTTAGTATTTCTTTTCTTACCACTTCTTTCATCTTAGGATTTAACCGTCGTTGGTGATCAACAACCGGTTTCGCGTCTTTATCTAATTTTATTTTGTGCTGGCATAGAGTGGGACTAATGCCCTTAAGATCATCAAGAGTATATCCAATAGCCGCACGCTGCTTCTTCAGAGTTTTCAATAATTTGTTTTCTTCATGCTCTGAAAGGTTAGCACTAATAATAACAGGATATATCTCTTTCTCATCAAGATAAGCATATTTAAGAGTATCAGGTAAAGGTTTAAGCTCAAACACGGGATCACCCTTAGGTGGAGGAGGATCCCCTAGGATTTCAACAGGTAAGTTGTGTTTCAAAATAGGACCCTTTTTAAATAATACTTCATCTATTTCCCTTCTTTCATTCATAAACATATCATTTTCATGGTCGAGCAAATATTGTTCTAAAGGATCATTAGGAGGCACGGCAATAGAAGCAAGATCAATAATTTCATCTTTACTTGGCAATTCTTTATCATGGGGTTGTCTACAAAATTTAGCAAAATTAAACTCATGAGACATATCCCCCAAACCAATAGTAACAACATCCTTTTTGCAATCTATCCGAGCATTAACAATATTCAAGAAGGGTCTACCAAATATAATGGGACAAAAGTTATCTTGTGGGCAACCAAGAACAAGAAAATCAGAAGGATATTTAACTTTCCCACACAAGACTTCAACATCTCTAACAATCCCAACTGGTGAAATAGTGTCTCTATTCGCAAGCTTAATTGTAACATCAATTTCCTCTATCTCAGTAGGTGCAATATCATGCATAATTTCTTTATATAAGGAATGAGCTATTGCACTTGCACTAGCACCCATATCACATAATCCATGATAGCAATGATCTCCTATTTTAATGGAAATAACAGGCATGCCTACAACAGGTCTATGTTTATTTTAGTATCAGGTTTAGCAATTCTAGCAGCTTCATCACAAAAGTAAATAACATGCCCATCAATATTATCAGCCAAGAGATCTTGAACCATAGAGACACTAGGTTCAACTTTAATTTTCTCAGAGGGTGTAGGCGATCTAGTATTACTCTTACGAACCACAGTTGAAGCTTTAGCATGATCCTTCATCCTAACAGGTAAAGGTGGTTTCTCAATATAAGCAGTAGGAACAAAAGAATCATTATAAGTGATAGCCTTTTCTTCAAGTTTAATAGGTGCAACTACTTTTACTTCAATGGGAGGATTATATTTAAACCACTTCTCCTTAGGGAGATCAACATGAGTAGCAAACGATTCACAGAAAGAAGCTACTATCTCAGAGTCAAGTCCATATTTAGTGCTAAATTCATGGAAAGCATCGGTATCCATAAAAGATTTAACACAATCAAACTTTGGGGTTATACCTGAGTCCTTACCTTCGTCGAGATTCCAATCTTCAGAGTTGCGTTTAATTTTCTCCAATAAATACCATTTGAATTCAATAGTCTTCATCATAAAAGAACTAGTACAAGAAGTATCGAGCATGGAGCGATTATTGAGAGAAAGTCGAGCATCAAAATTTTGAATAATAATTTCTCTTGAGAGATCATGATTTGGGCATTAATATAACATTGATTTAAGCCTCCCCCAAGCTTGAGCGATGCTTTCTCCTTCGCAAGGCCAAAAATTATATATATAATTACGATCACGATGAACAAGATGCATAAGATAAAACTTCTGATGAAATTCCAATTTCAATCGGTTGTAGTTCCATGATCCCATATCATCACATAGCCTAAACCATGTCAATGCCTTTCCCTTCAAAGATAAAGGGAAGACCTTCTTCTTGATAACATCCTCAGGCATACCTGCAAGCTTAAATAATCCACAAACTTCATCCACATAGATCGGGATGCAATGTAACATCTCCTGTAAAAGGCTTAGCTAGCAGTTTCTCTATCATACCCGAAGGAATTTCAAAGTAAACATTTTCAGTAGGTTCAGTAGGTTGAGGAGAAACTCTTTGCTCTACTGGTCAGGATGAAGTGTTGGGGAACGTAGCAGAAATTCAAAACTTTCTACGCATCACCAAGATCAATCTATGGAGTAATCTAGCAACGAGGGAAGGAGAGTGCATCTACATACCCTTGTAGATCGCTAAGCGGAAGCGTTCAAGTGAACGGGGTTGATGGAGTTGTACTCTTCATGATCCAAATCACCAAAGATCCTAGTGCCGAACGGACGGCACCTCCGTGTTCAACACACGTACAGCCCGGTGACGTCTCCTACGCCTTGATCCAGCAAGGGCAGAAGGAGAGGTTGGGGAAGACTCCATCCAACAGCAGCACGACGGCGTGGTGGTGGTGGAGGAGCGTGGTACTCCAGCAGGGCTTCGCCAAGCACCGCAAGAGACGAGGAGGGAGAGGGGTAGGGCTACGCCAAGAAGGAGATTGAATCGTATCTATGGCAGCCCAAAACCTCAAGTATATATAGGGGGAGGGGAGGGGCTGCGCCCCCACCTAGGTTTCCACCCCTAGGGGTGGCGGCCAGCCCTAGATCCCATCTAGGGGGGCGGCCAAGGGGGGACAGAGGGGGGCGCACCACTAGGTGGGCCTTAGGCCCATCTGAGCCTAGGGTTTGCCCCCTTCCACTCTCCCTTGCGCCTTGGGCCTTGGTGGGGGGGCGCACCAGCCCACCTGGGGCCGGTACCCTCCCACACTTGGCCCATGCAGCCCTCCGGGCCTGGTGGCCCCACTTGGTGGACCACCGGGACCCTCCCGGTGGTCCCGGTACATTACCGATAAAACCCGAAACTTTTCCGGTGACCAAAACAGGACTTCCCATATATAAATCTTTACCTCCGGACCATTCCGGAACTCCTCGTGATGTCTGGGATCTCATCCGGGACTCTGAACAAAATTCGGTAACCGTGTACATACTTTCCCTATAACCCTAGCGTCATCGAACCTTAAGTGTGTAGACCCTACGGGTTCGGGAGTCATGCAGACATGGCCGAGACAACTATCCGGTCAATAACCAACAGCGGGATCTGGATACCCATGTTGGCTCCCACATGCTCCACGATGATCTCATTGGATGAACCAAAATGTCGAGGACATAATCAATCCCGTATACAATTCCCTTTGTCTAGCGGTACGATACTTGCCCGAGATTCGATCGTCGGTATCCCGATACCTTGTTCAATCTCGTTACGGGCAAGTCTTTTTACTCGTTCCGTAACACATCATCCCGTGATCAACTCCTTGATCACATTGTCCACATTATGATGATGTCCTACCGAGTGGGCCCAGAGATACCTCTCCGTTTACACGGAGTAACAAATCCCAGTCTCGATTCGTGCCAACCCAACAGACACTTTCGGAGATACCTGTAGTGTACCTTTATAGCCACCCAATTACGTTGTGACGTTTGGCACACCCAAAGCATTCCTACGGTATGTGGGAGTTGCACAATCTCATGGTCTAAGGAAATGATACTTGACATTAGAAAAGCTTTAGCATACGAACTACACGATCTTTGTGCTAGGCTTAGGATTGGGTCTTGTCCATCACATCATTCTCCTCATGATGTGATCCCGTTATCAATGACATCCAATGTCCATGGTCAGGAAACCGTAACCATCTATTGATCAACGAGCTAGTCAACTATAGGCTTACTAGGGACATGGTGTTGTCTATGTATCCACACATGTATCTGAGTTTCCTATCAATACAATTCTAGCATGGATAATAAACGATTATCATGAACAAGGAAATATAATAATAACCAATTTATTATTGCCTCTAGGGCATATTTCCAACAGTCTCCCACTTGCACTAGAGTCAATAATCCAGTTCACATCGATATGTGATTAACACTCAAGGTCACATCCCCATGTGACTAACACCCAAAGAGTTCTGGGTTTGATCATGTTATGCTTGTGAGAGAGGTTTCAGTCAACGGGTCTGCAACATTCAGATCCGTATGTACTTCGCAAATTTCTATGTCATCTTGTAGATGCAACTACTACGTTACATTTGGAGCCATTTCAAATAACTGTTCTACTTGCAGCTATTCTAAATTGTTGCTCCATTATACATATCCGGTATCTCTACTCAGAGCTATCCGGATAGGTGTTAAGCTTGCATCGACGTAACTCTTTACGTCAAAATCTTTATCACCTCCATAACCGAGAAACATATCCTTATTCCTCTAAGGATAATTTAGACCGCTATCTGGTGATCTACTCCTAGATTACCTTTGTACCCTCTTGCCAGATATGTGGCAAGGCACACATCAGGTGCGGTACTCAGCATGGCATACCGTATAGAGCCTATGACAAAAGCATAGGGGACGACCTTCGTCCTTCCCCTTTCTTCTGCCGTGGTCGACCTTTAAGTCTTAACTTCATACCTTACAACTCAGGCAAGAACTCCTTCTTTGACTGATCCATCTTGAACACCTTCAAGATCATGTCAAGGTATGTGCTCATTTGAAAGTACCATTAAGCGTTTTGATCTATCCTTATAGATCTTGATGCTCAATGTTCAAGTAGCTTAATCCAGGCTTTCCATTGAAAAACACTTGACAAATAACCCTATATGCTTTCCAGAAATTCTACATCATTTCTGATCAACAATATGTCAACAACATATACTCATCAGAAATTCTATAGTGCTCCCACTCACTTCCTTGGAAATACAAGTTTCTCATAAACTTTGTATACACCCAAAATCTTTGATCATCTCATCAAAGCATACATTCCAACTCCGAGATGCTTACTCTAGTCCTTAGAAGGATTGCTGGAGCTTTGCATACTTGTTAGCATCTTTCAGGATTGACAAAACCTTCCGGTTGTATCACATACAACCTTTCCTCAAGAAAATCGTCGAGGAAACAATGTTTTTGACATCCTATCTGCAAGATTTCATAAATAATGCAGTAATCGCTAATATAATTCCAATAGACTCTTAGCATTGCTACGAGTGAGAAAGTATCATCGTAGTCAACTCCTTGAACTTGTCGGAAAACATCTTAATGACAAGTCGAGCTTTGTTAATGGTGATACTTACCATCATTGTTCGTCTTCCTTTTAAAATCCATATGTACCTAACAGCCTTACGACCATCAAGTAATTCTTCCAAAGTCTACACTTTGTTTTCATATATGGATCCTCTCTCGGATTATATGGCCTCGCGCCATTTTGGAATCCAGGCCCACCATCGCTTCTCCATAGCTCGTAGGTTCATTGTTGTCTAGCAACATGACTTCCAAGACAGGATTACGTACCACTCTGAAGTAGTACGCATCCTTGTCATCCCACGAGGTTTGGTAGTGACTTGATCTGAAGTTTCATGATCACTATCATAAGCTTCCACTTCAATTGGTGTAGGTGCCACAGGAACAACTCCCTGTGCCCTGCCACACACTAGTTGAAGAGACGGTTCAATAACCTCATCAAGTCTCCACCATCCTCCCACTCAATTCTTTAGAGAGAAACTTTTCCTCGAGAAAGGACCCAATTCTAGAAACAATCCCTTATTGCTTTCGGATCTGAGACAGGAGGTATACCCAACTGTTTTGGGTGTCCTATGAAGATGCATTTATCCGCTTTGGGTTCGAGCTTATCAGCCTGAAACTTTTTCACATAAACGTCGCAGCCCCAAACTTTTAAGAAATGACACCTTAGGTTTCTCTAAACCATAGTTCATACGGTGTCATCTCATTGGAATTACGTGGTGCCCTATTTAAAGTGAATGTGGTTGTCTATAATGCCTAACCCATAAACTATCGTGGTAATTCGATAAGAGACATCATGGTATGCATCATATCCAATAGGGTGCAGTTATGATGTTCGGACACACCATCACACTATGGTGTTCCAGGCTGTATTAGTTGTGAAACAATTTCCACAATGTCTTAATTCTGTGCCAAACTCGTAATTCAGATATTCATCTCTATGATCATATCATAGATATTTTATCCTCTTGTCACGACGATCTCTCACCTTCACCCTGAAATTACTTGAACCTTTCAATAATTCAGACTCATGATTCATCAAGTAAATGTACTCAACATCTACTCAAATCATCTGTGAAGTAAGAACATAACGATATCCACTACATGCCTCAGCACTCATTCGACTGCACACATCAAAATGTATTACTTCCAACAAGTTGCTTTCTAGTTCCATTTTACTGAAAACGAGGCTTTCAGTCATCTTGCCCATGTGGTATGATTTGCATGTCTCAAGTGATTCAAAATCAAGTGAGTCCTAACGGTCCATTTGCATGGAGTTTCTTCATGCATATACACCAATGGACATGGTTCGCATGTCTCAAACTTTTCAAAAACGAGTGAGCCCAAATATCCATCAACATGGAGCTTCTTCATGCGTTTTATACCGATATGACTTACGTGGCAGTGCCACAAGTAGGTGGTACTATCATTACTATCTTATATCTTTTGGCATGAATCATGTGTATCACTACGATCGAGATTTAATCAACCATTCATTTTAGGTGCAAGACCATTGAAGGTATTATTCAAATAAACAGAGTAACCATTATTCTCCTTAAATGAATAACCGTATTGCGATAGACATAATCCAATCATGTCTATGCTCAACGCAAACACCAATCTCGATGGTAGAGGGAGCGTGTGATGCTTGATCACATCAAGCTTGGAAAAACTTCCAACACACATCGCCAGCTCACCTTTAGCTAGTCTCCGTTTACTCCGCAGCCTTTTATTTCGAGTTTACTAACACTTAGCAACCGAACTGGTATCTAATACCATGGTGCTACTAGGAGTACTAGTAAAGTACACATTAACACAATGTATATCCAATGTACTTCTATCGACCTTGCTAGCCTTCTCATCTACCAAGTATCTAGGGCAATTCTGCTCCTGTGGCTGTTCCTCTTATTACAGAAGCACTTAGTCTCGGGTTTGGGTTCAACCTTGGGTTTCTTCACTAGAGCAGCAGCTGAATTGCCGTTTCATGAAGTATCCCTTCTTGCCCTTGCCCTTGCCCTTCTTGAAACTAGTGGTTTCACCAACCATCAACAATTGATGCTCCTTCTTGATTTCTACTTTTATGGTGTCAAACATCGTGAATATCTCAAGGATCATCATATATGTCCCTGATATATCATAGTTGATCACGAAGCTCTAGCAGCTTGGTGGTAATGACTTCGGAGAAACATCACTATCTCATCTGGAAGATCAACTCCCACTCGATTCAAATGATTGTTGTACTCAGACAATCTGAGCACAAGCTCAACAATTGAGCTTTTCCCCCTTAGTTTGCAGGTTAAGAAAATCGTCGGAGGTCTTATACCTCTTGACGTGGGCACAAGCCTGAAATCCCAATTTTAGCCCTCGAAACATCTCATATGTTTCGCGACGTTTCAAAACGTCTTCGATGCCTCAACTCTAAACCGTTTAACTGAACTATCACGTAGTTATCAAAATGTGTATGTCAGATGTTCGCAACATCTAGAGACGACATTCGAGGTTCAGCACACTGAGCGGTGCATTAAGGACATAAGCCTTCTATGAAGCAATGAGGACAATCCTCAGTTTACGGACCTAGTCCACATAATTGCTACTATCATCTTTCAACTAAATTTTCTCTAGGAACATATCTAAACAGTAGAACTGAAGCACGAGCTACGACATAATTTGCGAAGACCGTTTGACTATGTTCAGGATAATTAAGTTCATCTTATGAACTCCCACTCAGATAGACATCCCTCTAGTCATCTAAGTGATTACATGATCCGAGTCAACTAGGCCGTGTCCCATCAACACGTGAGACGGACTAGTCATCATCGGTGAACATCTTCATGTTGATCGTATCTACCATACAACTCATGCTCGACCTTTCGGTCTCTTGTGTTCCGAGGCCATGTCTGTACATGCTAGGCTCGTCAAGTCAACCTAAGTGTTTCGCGTGTGTAAATCTGCCTTACACCTGTTGTATGTGAACGTTAGAATCTATCACACCCGATCATCACGTGGTGCTTCGAAACGACGAACTTTCGCAACGGTGCATAGTTAGGGGGAACACTTTCTTGAAATTTTAATGAGGGATCATCTTATTTACTACCGTCGTTCTAAGAAAATAAGATGCCAAAACATGATAAACATCACATGCAATCAAAAAGTGACATGATATGGCCAATATAATTTTGCTCCTTTTGATCTCCATCTTCGGGGCTCCATGATCATCGTTGTCACCGGCATTGAAAGCACAAGTGCTCCCCAGGTGGTTTTGGTAATTAATGACAACATATCTCTTGTTGGACTAACGTTTCTATCTAGTATGTTTCAGATAAGTTCAACAATGGAGTGGCATGGACTAAGGGTTGTGGGAAGTTCTCCAAGATGCGAAGGACAAAGGATTGGCTAAAGCTTAAAGCTCAAGACTCTTCATTTTATAATTTAGTGATCCAAGATCACATTGAGTCTTTAGGAAAAGCCAATACTATCAAGGAGGGATGAGGTGTTGCTTAATGAGCCTCTTGCTTCATGTGCTTAATGATATGCTCCAAAACCCTCAACTACTTTCCCACTTCCACATATGATCTAAACCCAAAGCCAAACTCGGACCTACCGATTATTTCTATCCGGCGCCACCGAGTTTCACTTGTCATAGCCACTGCCAGAAACCCTTATCAATTCGGTCTCACCGATGGGATCTCGGTCTCACCGAGATGGGCTTGCAAACTCTGTGTTACCTGTTCAAATATTTTCGGTCCCACCGAGATATGCAATCGGCCCCACCGAGTTTGCTTCGCCAACTCTCTGTTTCGCTTATTACCCAAATCGGTCCCACCGAGTTTGAGTAATCGGTCAAACCGAGTTTTGGATTTACCCTAACCCTAGCACATCGGTCCCACCGAGTTGCATGTCGGTCCCACCGAAAATCTCTAACGGTCACTACGTTTACCTTTTCGGTCCGACCGAGTTTGTTGATTCGGTCCCACCGAGATTGGTAAATTGTGTGTAACGGTTGGATTTTGTGTGGAGGCTATATATACCCCTCCACCTCCTCTTCATTCGTGGAGAGAGCCATCAAAACACATCTACACTTCCTACTCACATGTTCTGAGAGAGAACTACCTACTCATGTGTTGAGACCAAGATATTCCATTCCTACCTTTTGAATCTTGATCTCTAGCCTTCCCCAAGTTGCTTTCCACTCAAACCTTCTTTCCACCAGATCCAAATCCTATGAGAGAGAGTTGAGTGTTGGGGAGACTATCATTTGAAGCACAAGAGCAAGGAGTTCATCATCAACACACCATTTGTTACTTCTTGGAGAGTGGTGTCTCCTAGATTGGCTAGGTGTCACTTGGGAGCCTCCGACAAGATTGTGGAGTTGAACCAAGGAGTTTGTAAGGGCAAGGAGATCGCCTACTTCGTGAAGATCTACCGCTAGTGAGGCAAGTCCTTCGTGGGCGACGGCCATGGTGGGATAGACAAGGTTGCTTCTTCGTGGACCCTTCGTGGGTGGAGCCCTCCGTGGACTCGCGCAACCGTTACCCTTCGTGGGTTGAAGTCTCCATCAACGTGGATGTAGGATAGCACCACCTATCCGAACCACGGGAAAAACATCCGTGTCTCCAATTGCGTTTGAATTCTCCAAACCCTTCCCTTTACATTCTTGCAAGTTGCATGCTTTACTTTCCGCTGCCTATACACTCTTTGCATACTTGCTTGATATGTATTGTGAATGTTGAAATTATGCCTAAACTCCACTTAAACCGAAAAAGCTTAAAAATTGCAACTTTAGGATGAAGTGTCTAATCACCCCCCTCTAGACACATCTACTTCAAGGTCCTACAAGTGGTATTAGAGCTTTGGTCTCCATTGCCTTGGTTTAATCACCATTGGAGGAAGATGGATGTGTCTATCTTAGGGAGTCTTAGACATAGAGTGCCTATTCTTGATGGAGAATATTTTCATGAGTGGAAGAATGAGATGATTGTAATCTTCAATCAGTATCATCTGAACAATTATATTGCTAGCCCTTGTGCACCTCATATTGATCCTATGCATCCTACCCTAGATGAAGATATTGACATGATTCGCAATCTTAGAACTATTGAGCTCATCGTTAGAGGATTGCCCAAAAATTTGATTACTAGTTTGCCTACTCTTAATTGTGCCTATACTATATGGAAATTTCTTGAGGAACGATTTCCCGATCATTCCTTGAAAAATTTGGATGAAATTCTCCATAAATCTATTGCCTTGAGTAAGATGAACTCTAGTGATCCTAGTTTTGATGATTGTCTATTTGAGCTTGCTAATCTCAAGCGAGCTAAAGGAGATGGTGGAATCATTAGTGATATTATATTCGAAGCTATAAGAATTCATAAAAGTGACCACTTTTATGATCATTTATCTAATGAATTACCCTCTCTAGGAAATGATGAGTCACAAGATCATGGTGAACATGGATACAATGATGATGATGATGATCGTGACTTCGATCTTGATGAAGCAATGAGACATTTTAGTCTTACGGCAAATCTTCGGGGATATGTGTCAGGAGGAAAGGAATGGGTTCTTGATAGTGGATATACTGATCATATGACCGGAGATGAAGAGATGTTCCGTGAACTTGCTGAAAATGACGGCCCTCGAAAATATGTCACCTTTGGTGATAATTCAAAGGGTAAAGTGGTTGGCCTTGGTAAGGTGGCCATCTCACATGATAGTTCCATTCAAAATGTCATGCTCGTTGAATCTCTCGGCTACAACTTACTTTCAGTATCTAGACTTGCTGATTTCGGTTTAAATGTCCTATTTACTGAGGTAGATTGCCAAGTATTTCGTCGAGACAATCATAAAATGGTCTTTACCGGTATGCGTAGAGGTGATCTTTACATTGTCGATTTCTCTAAAAAGGCACAACCTAAAACTTCCTTTATTGCTAAATCCTCAAAAGGTTGGTTGTGGCATAGACGACTAGGTCACGTTGGCATGAGAAACCTTGACAAGCTTATTAAAGGAAATCATATCCTTGGAGTTAGCGATGTCATATTTGATAAGGATAGACTTTGCAGTGCTTGTCAAGCAGGTAAACAGGTTAGGGGCAGGCATCCCGTGAAGAACATCATGACCACAAGGAGGCCACTCGAGCTACTTCATATGGATCTTTTTGGTCCCAACGCCTAAAAGAGTCTCGGTGGAAATTCTTTTGGTCTAGTTATAGTTGATGAATTTTCAAGATTTACGTGGGTGTTCTTTCTTAATGACAAGTCGCAGGTCCAGAAGATCTTCAAAAACTTCGCTAGGAAGGCCCAAAATCAGTTTGACGTGAAGATCAAGAAGGTTCGGAGTGACAATGGAACGGAGTTCAAGAACGCAAATGTGGACACCTTTCTTGACGAAGAAGGGATTTCACACGAGTTCTCGGCTACGTACACACCTCAACAAAATGGAGTTGTTGAGAGGAAGAACCGGACGCTCATCGAAATGGCAAGAATGATGCTTGATGAATACAAGACGCCGAAGCACTTTTGGGCAGAAGCAATTGAGACAGCTTGTCATGCAAAAAATCGCTTGTATCTTCACAAGCTACTCGGTAACAAACCCCAAGTTGGATACTTTCGAGTATTCGGCTCAAAGTGCTACATTATTGACAAGCATCGTCGTTCGAAGTTTGCTCCTAAATCTCATGAAGGTTTTCTACTTGGTTACGGCTCAAACTCTCACACTTACCGTGTCTACAACAATTTCACTTGAAAGGTTGAAGAGACGGTAGATGTGAAGTTTGATGAATCTAATGGCTCGCAAGTAAAGCAATTGCCAATTGATGTAGGAGAGAAAGACCCTTCAGAAGCAATCCAAGACTTGTCTATTGGCAAAATTCGTCCAACGGAGGTGAAGGAGAGTACCTCGTCCATCCAAGTGGAAGCTTCTACTTCACGACAAGGTGAACCAAGAATTGATACGGAAGCATCCACAAGTGGGACACACCAATATGAAGAAGACGAGGAAGTACATCAAGACGAATATAAACAACCTCCTTCTCCACCATGACAAGAGAACGACAATGTCAACAATGAAGAAGGCCAAGAAGAAGAACAAGATGAAGAAGATGTTCAACGAAGACCCAAGCAAAAGCTCTCACGAGTTCGAGCAAGAATTGCCAAAGATCATCCCGTCGAGCAAATCTTCAATGATATACAAACCGGGAGAATCACTCGCTCAAAGACTCGTTTAGCTAACTTTTGTGAAAACTATTCATTCATCTCTAGAATTGAACCTATGAAGGTTGAAGAAGCATTGGAAGATCCGGATTGGATAAACGCTATGCATGAAGAGCTACACAACTTTGAGAGAAACCAAGTTTGGACATTGGTTGAGAAGCCCGACAACAACCACAACATCATTGGTACCAAATGGGTGTTTCGCAACAAGCAAGATGAAGATGGACAAGTGGTTCACAACAAAGCATGTCTCGTCGCCCAAGGGTACACACAAGTCAAAGGTATGGACTATGGTGAGACATATGCTCCCGTTGCTAGACTTGAGTCCATTCGCATCTTACTTGCCTATGCTAATCACCATAATATCACCTTGTACCAAATGGACATTAAAAGTGCTTTTCTAAATTGTGAAATAGAGGAGGAAGTTTATGTCAAACAACCTCCCGGCTTTACCAATCCTAAGAAACCAAATCATGTTTACAAACTTCACAAAGCTCTTTACGGTCTTCAACAAGCTCCTAGAGCATGGTATAAATGCTTGACCAAGTTCCTTATTGCAAGTGGTTTTGAAATTGGTAAAATTGATTCTACGCTTTTTACTAAAAGGGTTAATGGAGAACTATTTGTATGCCAAATTTATGTTGATGATATCATATTTGGTTCAACTAACCCTCTCTTTAGTGAAAAGTTTGGAAAGCTAATGTCAGAGAAGTTTGAGATGTCTATGATGAGTGAACTCAAATTCTTTCTCGGTTCGCAAATAAAGCAAACTAAGGAAGGTACATTTGTCTCTCAAACGAAGTACACCAAGGACTTATTCAAGAAGTTCAATATGCAAGAATGCAAAGGTATGTCTACACCCATGCCTACTAGTGGACATAATGATTTGACCAAGGATGGTGAACCGGTTGATCAA
The DNA here is from genome assembly GCF_056163025.1 of Triticum urartu. Lineage (NCBI taxonomy): Eukaryota > Viridiplantae > Streptophyta > Magnoliopsida > Poales > Poaceae > Triticum > Triticum urartu. Next base: position 476,759,161 of record NC_141873.1, on the reverse strand, counting down.
AAGGTTTATCGCTCTATGATTGGTTCATTGCTATACCTATGTGCTTCACGTCCCGACATTATGCTAAGTGTGTGCATGTGTGCACGATATCAAGCTGCTCCTAAAGAATGTCATCTTAAGGCCGTGAAAAGGATAGTGAGATACTTAATTCATACACCAAACTTTGGCATTTGGTATCCTAAGAGGTCTTCTTTTGATCTTGTTGGCTATTCCGACTCGGATTATGCCGGAGACAAGGTTGATAGAAAGTCCACTTTGGGTACTTGTCAATTTCTTGGTAGATCTCTTGTGTCTTGGTCTTCCAAGAAACAAAACTCGGTATCCTTATCCACTGCCGAAGCGGAATACATTGCCGCTGGTTCATGTTGTGCTCAATTACTTTGGATGACCCAAACTCTTAAAGGTTATGGGATCTATGTGAAACATGTTCCACTACTTTGTGACAATGAAAGTGCTATCAAAATTGGTCATAATCCTGTACAACATTCTCGAACTAAGCATATTGAAGTTCGTCATCATTTCATTCGAGACCATGTTGCTAAGGGTGACATTGATCTTAAGCATGTTCGCACCGATAAGCAATTAGCAGATATATTTACTAAACCTCTTGATGAGAAAGTATTTTGTAGGTTGAGAGGTGAATTGAACATTATTGATGCTTCGAACTTGGAGTAGGAACTCCATTGGATACATGCAAGACATGACCTTATGACTAATCCATGATATATCTCTTATGATGACTATCTTATGTCTTGGATATATTTGTACCTTGCATGTTGTCTAACCCATGTAGGTGCTTGCTTGAATCTAATTCCATGAGATTACGACTCACTCACATCTTTAGCAATCTCTACATCACCAAGTCTCTACACAATGGTGGTTGAAGACAAGGAAGCACAAAAACATTCAAACATATCCTTTGACAAATTTTATGTTGAAGCTTCATGATTGTCATTTTTGGATACACAAGTGCTCTTCCTTGCAAAAACTAACCCATTTAGGTAGATGAACTCAAACTCTTGGTGAGCTACATCAACCTTGAGCACCCACACAAGTTCAACTACATGAGCAAGAACCACACCACCACCCAAGGTATGTTATTCCATCTTAGAGAAGCTTTACTCCAAGACATGAGTCAAAGCAACTCAACAAGATGTGAATACATCAAAATGCTTAAACGAAAAATGGTAACCCCATTTTGAGCTTAAATGATGAGTATGACCTATGATCAAGTGTTCTCACTTGACTCCTAAGTCAATATACTCTAACATAGGTGACTATGTCACCGCCCAACTCTAGATGAAGTTCTCTTGTGTGTTATTGCATTTGTCTCATGCATGTTTATTTTCTTTCTCTTTTTCAAAATAAAAAAAAACTTCATCTTGATCTTTCAGTTTCTTCTTTTTTCTTTTTGTTTTTGTTCTGCATTTTCTGCATTCAATTCCTTGCAAATCCTTTAGGAAATTCATTGCAAATCTTTGTGAGATCCTACATGTCTAGTGAGCTGAGGTGACAAGTGTTTTTCTCAGTGTGAACTCGGTTTCACCGACTTGTAATTTTTGGTCCAACCAAATCTTTTCGGTACCACCGAAAAATGCCACTCGGTGCCACCGACTTCGCAACAGGAAAAATAGTTTGCCACTTGTTCTGTCTTTCTTCTGATCCAGCTCTACTCAATGAATCTTGTCCTCTACAAGCATCACAGTTTTATCCAGTGCTTTGTGCTGAGTCTCAAGGACCAAACCTAAACGACGGATTCCAGAAAGCCCTTCTTGGAAATTGATGTAAAGGGGGAGAGAGAGATCACATCAAAGCTCAAGGGGGAGAGAAAGTCTCAAGGACCAAACCTACAAGAGAGAAAGTATTAAGGGGGAGAAAGAGATTTCTAGGGGGGAGAGAATACTCAAGGATGAAGGTATTTTCCTTGATAATCTTTTGCTCTGATGCATATGACCAAGATACATGTAACAGATTGCCTACTCTGTCATGGTTATGCTCTCACATGCCTCTATATTTCATATTCACATGAGTGCATACATGTAGGGGGAGCCTATGGTTGTTACATGTCCTTCCAAAGCTTTACTTGCTGTTCTTTATATCTTTATCTAAAGCTTTGATGTATGTTGCCATCAATTACCAAAAAGGGGGAGATTGAAAGCACAAGTGCTCCCCAGGTGGTTTTGGTAATTAATGACAACATATCTCTTGTTGGACTAATGTTTCTATCTAGTATGTTTCAGATAAGTTCAACAATGGAGTGGCATGGACTAAAGGTTGTGGGAAGTTCTCCAAGATGCTAAGGACAAAGGATTGGCTAAAGCTTAAAGCTCAAGACTCTTCATTTTATATTTTAGTGATCCAAGATGACATTGAGTCTTTAGGAAAAGCCAATACTATCAAGGAGGGATGAGGTGTTGCTTAATGAGCCTCTTGCTTCATGTGCTTAATGATATGCTCCAAAACCCTCAACTACTTTCCCACTTCCACATATGATCTAAACCCAAAGCCAAACTCGGACCTACCGATTATTTCTATCCGGCGCCACCGAGTTTCACTTGTCATAGCCACTGCCAGAAACCCTAATCAGTTCGGCCATACCGATGGGATCTCGGTCTCACCGAGATGGGCTTGCAAACTCTGTGTTACCTGTTCAAATATTTTCGGTCCCACCGAGATATGCAATCGGCCCCACCGAGTTTGCTTGGCCAACTCTCTGTTTCGCTTATTACCCAAATCGGTCCCACCGAGTTTGAGTAATAGGTCAAACCGAGTTTTGGATTTACCCTAACCCTAGCACATCGGTCCCACCGAGTTGCATGTCGGTCCCACCGAAAATCTCTAACGGTCACTAGGTTTACCTTTTCGGTCCGACCGAGTTTGTTGATTCGGTCCCACCGAGATTGGTAAATTGTGTGTAACGGTTGGATTTTGTGTGGAGGCTATATATACCCCTCCACCTCTTCTTCATTCGTGGAGAGAGCCATCAGAACACATCTACACTTCCAACTCACATGTTCTGAGAGAGAACTACCTACTCATGTGTTGAGATCAAGATATTCCATTCCTACCATTTGAATCTTGATCTCTAGCCTTCCCCAAGTTGCTTTCCACTCAAACTTTATTTCCACCAGATCCAAATCCTATGAGAGAGAGTTGAGTGTTGGGGAGACTATCATTTGAAGCACAAGAGCAAGGAGTTCATCATCAACACACCATTTGTTACTTCTTGGAGAGTGGTCTCTCCTAGATTGGCTAGGTGTCACTTGGGAGCCTCTGACAAGATTGTGGAGTTGAACCAAGGAGTTTGTAAGGGCAAGGAGATCGCCTACTTCGTGAAGATCTACCGCTAGTGAGGCAAGTCCTTCATGGGCGACGGCCATGGTGGGATAGACAAGGTTGCTTCTTCGTGGACCCTTCATGGGTGGAGCCCTCCGTGGACTCGCGCAACCGTTACCCTTCGTGGGTTGAAGTCTCCATCAACGTGGATGTAGGATAGCACCACCTATCCGAACCACGGGAAAAACATCCGTGTCTCCAATTGCGTTTGAATTCTCCAAACCCTTCCCTTTACATTCTTGCAAGTTGCATGCTTTACTTTCCCCTGCCTATACACTCTTTGCATACTTGCTTGATATGTATTGTGAATGTTGAAATTATGCCTAAACTCCACTTAAACCGAAAAAGCTTAAAAATTGCAACTTTAGGATGAAGTGTCTAATCACCCCCCTCTAGACACATCTACTTCAAGGTCCTACAAGTGGTATTAGAGCTTTGGTCTCCATTGCCTTGGTTTAATCACCATCTTAGGTAGTCTTAGACATAGAGTGCCTATTCTTGATGGAGAATATTTTCATGAGTGGAAGAATGAGATGCTTGTAATCTTCAATCAGTATCATTTGAACAATTATATTGCTAGCCCTTGTGCACCTCATATTGATCCTTTGAATCCTACCCTAGATGAAGATATTGACATGATTCGCAATCTTAGAACTATTGAGCTCATCGTTAGAGGATTCGCAATCTTAGAACTATTGAACTATTGAACTATTAAGACAACTCCTATGGCTCCTGCCGGTTGTCATACTCATCGACATGCAAGTCGTGATTCCTATTACAAGAACATGATCATCTCATACATCACATATATCATTCATCACATCCTTTGGCCATATAACATCACAAAACACTTGCTCCAAAAACATGTTAGACGTCCTCTAATTGTTGTTGCAAGTTTTTTACGTGGCTGCTATAGGTTGCTAGCAAGAACGTTTCTTTCCTACGCCAAAACCACAACGTGAATTGCCAATTTCTATTTACCCTTCATAAGGACCCTGTTCATCGAATCCGATCCGACTTAAGTGGGAGAGACAGACACCCACCAGCCACCTTATGCAACTAGTGCATGTCAGTCGGTGGAACCGGTCTCACGTAAGCGTACGTGTAAGGTTGGTCCGGGCCGCTTCATCCCACAATGACGCCGAATCAAGATAAGACTAGTAACGGCAAGTAAATTGACAAAATCGACGCCCACAACTACTTTGTGTTCTACTCGTGCATAGAAACTACGCATAGACCTAGCTCATGATGCCACTGTTGGGGAACGTAGCAGAAATTCAAACTTTTCTACGCGTCACCAAGATCAATCTATGGAGTAATCTAGCAACGAGGGAAGGAGAGTGCATCTACATACCCTTGTAGATCGCTAAGCGGAAGCGTTCAAGTGAACGGGGTTGATGGAGTCGTACTCGTCGTGATCCAAATCACCGAAGATCCTAGTTCCGAACGGACGGCACCTCCGTGTTCAACACACGTACAGCCTGGTGACGTCTCCTATGCCTTGATCCAGCAAGGGGAGAAGGAGAGGTTGGGGAAGACTCCATCCAGCAGCTGCACGACGGCGTGGTGGTGGTGGAGGAGCGTGGTACTCCAGCAGGGCTTCAACAAGCACCGCAAGAGACGAGGAGGGAGAGGGGTAGGGCTGCGCCAAGAAGGAGATTGAATCGTATCTATGGCAGCCCAAAACCTCAAGTATATATAGGGCGAGGGGAGGGGCTGCGCCCCCACCTAGGTTTCCACCCCTAGGGGTGGCGGCCAGCCCTAGATCCCATCTAGGGGGGCGGCCAAGGGGGGAGAGAGGGGGGCGCACCACTAGGTGGGCCTTAGGCCCATCTGAGCCTAGGGTTTGCCCCCTTCCACTCTCCCTTGCGCCTTGGGCCTTGGTGGGGGGGCGCACCATCCCACCTGGGGCTGGTCCCTTCCCACACTTGGCCCATGCAGCCCTCCGGGGCTGGTGGCCCCACTTGGTGGACCACCGGGACCCTCCCGGTGGTCCCGGTACATTACCGATAAAACCCGAAACTTTTCTGGCGACCAAAACAGGACTTCCCATATATAAATCTTTACCTCCGGACCATTCCGGAACTCCTCGTGATGTACGGGATCTCATCCGAGACTCCTAACAACATTCGGTAACCGTGTACATACTTCCTGTATAACCCTAGTGTCATCGAACGTTAAGTGTGTAGACCCTACGGGTTCGGGAGTCATGCAGACATGGCCGAGACAACTATCCGATCAATAACCAACAACGGGATCTGGATACCCATGTTGGCTCCCACATGCTCCACGATGATCTCATCGGATGAACCACGATGTCAAGGACTTAATCAATCCCGTATACAATTCCCTTTGTCTAGCGGTACGATAGTTGCCCGAGATTCGATCGTCGGTATCCCGATACCTTGTTCAATCACGTTACCGGCAAGTCTCTTTACTCGTTCTGTAACACATCATCCCGTGATCAACTCCTTGATCACATTGTGCACATTATGATGATGTCCTACCGAGTGGGCCCAGAGATAGCTCTCCGTTTACACGGAGTGACAAATCCCAGTCTCGATTCGTGCCAGCCCAATAGACACTTTCGGAGATACCTGTAGTGTACCTTTATAGCCACCCAGTTACGTTGTGATGTTTGGCACACCCAAAGCATTCCTACGGTATCTGGGAGTTGCACAATCTCATGGTCTAAGGAAATGATACTTGACATTAGAAAAGCTTTAGCATACGAACTACACGATCTTTGTGCTAGGCTTAGGATTGGGTCTTGTCCATCACATCAGGAGGCTGCTTGCCGGATTCCAGAGCCGTATAGGTCTCGCCCTCTGGTGCCACCTGACCGCCTCCTGAATCTCTCCCTGGCCGTGGGTCCTTCAGGCCAACACCACGGCGTCGTCCATGGCCTTGGGAGAGGAGGCCGTTGGAAGGGACCCGTTGTCCATCACCTTCGGGTCCATCGAGTTCCCCAAAGACGAGGATCGCTCGATGGCGGAACGAGCCAGACTGCAAATGCATGATTCAACATATTAGAATTATGAAGTGAAAGAGGAGGATATATGAATGCATTATGGTCTTTGGATACTCACGATCCGGCCAGGGGCTTGTTTCGAGGGCGCCGCTCTGGGCTGCTATCGACATCCCATGCGGAGCTATCCGCGAAGGAATCATTTCCCTTCTTGGACGCCTCTGCTTCCAAATCTGTGGAGGCCGCCCTCTTCTTTCCCCCTGGGGAGGGGGAAGTTTCTTTCTTCCTCCTCTTCCTCCTCCTCATCGTCTTCGGCGGCGGAGTGAGTTTGGGCATCTTCGGATGCCATGTTCGAAGTACCTTTGGGACGGAGGCCTCCTCTGGTCCCCTTGGCCTTCTTCTCCGGTGCCACATAGGGCGCCGGAACCAGGATCTTTGTCAAAAGCGGGATGGCTGGTTCCTCGGGCAGCGGAGCCGAACACCGAATCTGCACCGCCTTCTTTGTCCAACCCTGAAAAGGCAAAATAGGGAAGTTGGGACATCCTCCTTGAGCAAGCAAGAAAGGGACACGCCTTGAAGCACGAAAAACTTGACAAACTGGCGCGATGGGCCAGATCGTGCCCATAGTCCTCAGTTGTCTCCGGCCATGTTTTGTTGGCCTTGAAGAGCACCTTCCAGATGTCTTCGTGCGTAGTTCTGAAGAATTGTCGCAAGGTCTTGTGCTTGGCCGGATTGAACTCCCATAGATGGCAAGCCCAGTTCTGGCATCGAAGGATCCGGCGGATTAGCATCACCTGAATCACATCGATGAGCTTGACGTTCTTGTCCATCATGCTCCCGATGCGCGTTTGAAGTGTCGTCATCTCGTTCGACGAAGAGCAATCCAGGACCTTCTCCTGCCAGGAGGTAAGCCGCATTAGGGCCCCAGATTTGAATTCGGGAGCCACGGCCCAGGCAACGTCGTGGGGTTCAGTGACGTAGAACCACAACTTCTGCCACCCCTTGATGGTCTCCATGATACGTCTCCAACGTATCTATAATTTTTGATTGTTCCATGTTATTATACTATCAACCTTGGATGTTTTATATGCATTAATATGCTATTTTATATGATTTTTGGGACTAACCTATTAACCTAGAGCCCAGTGCCAGTTTCTGTTTTTTCCTTGTTTTAGAGTATCACAGAAAAGGAAAATCGAATGGAGTCCAATTGACCTGAAACTTCATGGAACTTATTTTTCGACCAGAAGAAGCCCACAGAGTATCAGAGATGAACCACAAGAGTCTTGGGCTGCCCACGAGGGTGGGGGCGCGCCCCCTGCCTCATGGACAGCCCAAAGATCCACCGACGTACTTCTTCCTCCTATATATATATCCATATATCCTAAAAACTTCAGGGAGCAGAATAGATCGGGGGTTCCGCCGCTAGAAGCCTCCGTAGCCACCGAAAACCAATCTAGACCCGTTTCGGCACCCTGCCGGAGGGGGGAATCCCTCTCCAGTGGCCATCTTCATCATCCCGGCGCTCTCCATGACGAGGTGGGAGTAGTCCACCCTCGGGGCTGAGGGTATGTACCAGTAGCTATGTGTTTGATCTCTCTCTCTCTCGTGTTCTTGAGGTGGTACGATCTTGATGTATCGTGATCTTTGCTATTATAGTTGGATCTTATGATGTTTCTCCCCCTCTAGTCTCTTGTATTGGATTGATTTTTCCCTTTGAAGTTATCTTATCGCATTGAGTCTTTAAGGATTTGAGAACACTTGATGTATGTCTTGCCGTGCTTATCTGTGGTGACAATGGGATATCACGTGATCCACTTGATGTATGTGTTGGTGATCAACTTGTGGGTTCCGCCCATGAACCCATGCATAGGGGTTGGCACACGTTTTCGTCTTGACTCTCCGAAAGAAACTTTGGGGCACTCTTTGAAGTACTTTGTGTTGGTTGAATAGATGAATCTGAGATTGTGTGATGCATATCCTATAATCATACCCACGGATACTTGAGGTGACATTGGAGTATCTAGGTGACATTACCGTTTTGGTTGATTTGTGTCTTAAGGTGTTATTCTAGTACGAACTCTATGATAGATTGAACTGAAAGAATAGCTTCATGTTTTTTACTACGAACTCTTGCATAGATCGATCAGAAAGGATAATTTCGAGGTGGTTTCGTACCCTACAATAATCTCTTTGTTTGTTCTCCGCTATTAGTGACTTTGGACTGACTCTTTGTTGCATGTTGAGGGATAGTTATATGATCCAATTATGTTATTATTGTTGAGAGAACTTGCACTAGTGAAAGTATGAACCCTAGGACTTGTTTCCTAGCATTGCAATACCGTTTATGCCACTTTTATCATTAGTTACCTTGCTGTTTTTAATATTTTCAGATTACAAAAACCATTATCTACTATCCATATTGCACTTGTATCACCATCTATTCGTCGAACTAGTGCACCTATACAATTTACCATTGTATTGGGTGTGTTGTGGACACAAGAGACTCTTTGTTATTTGGTTGCAGGGTTGTTTGAGAGAGACCATCTTCATCCTACGCCTCCCACGGATTGATAAATCTTAGGTCATCCACTTGAGGGAAATTTTCTACTGTCCTACAAACCTCTGCGCTTGGAGGCCCAACAATGTCTACAAGAAGAAGGTTGTGTAGTAGACATCACTTCACGAAGGTGCCTTTGGGCCACGGGACATTGGACATTTTGCTCACCATGGTGCCTTCGCATTCTGCGTGTTCGCCTCCCACCACCTTCGGCTTCACATTGAAGGTCTTCAGCCACAGTCCAAAGTGGGGGGGTGCGGAGGAAGGCCTCACACACAATGATAAACACAGAGATGGTGAGGAAGGAATTGGGGGCCAGATCATGGAAATCCAGCCCATAGTAGAACATGAGTCCGCGGACGAATGGGTGGAGAGGAAATCCCAGCCCGCGGACGAAGTGAGGGATGAACACGACCCTCTCATGGGGCTCCGGAGTGGGCATGATGTATCCCTTAGCAGGAAGCCGATGGGCGATTTCCCTGGCTAAATATCCGGCCTCCCGAAGTTGGACGATATCCTTCTCCTTGACGGTGGAGGCCATCCACTTGCCCTGCGCTCTGGACATGGTTGGAGTGCTTTTTTGAGGTGGAAAGGATGAGAACTTGGGCGTTGGAGCTCGAGAGTGGGTAGATGGGAAGAGAGAAGGCGTGGGTGAAAGATGTGATGCCTTATCTCCTTATAAAGGTGGTGAATATCAAGTGCCTCCCCACTCACCATAAAACTTGCATATTCCCCAAGGGCCGTGCTAATGGCACGGTTGGATTACCCATACATGTATTGACGAGAATCCCGCAATAGGGGGACATGATCTCTGCCTTGACAAGACGTGCCAATAAAGCCGCGTCTCGAAATATGGAGCGGTAGGCTGAAAAATGGTTCGAAATAATGACCGGGGCTGATGTAGTGTCACATTGCAAAAAGTTGTCGGCGGATTGGACTCGTCAAATATGATATTCTCTGCATTGGTGTGTGGTACTTGTTTTGTAGATCCGGACACGATCTCTATTTTCGAAGACTATGTCGGAGTATTCGAAGGAGGAACCCGCCTTGCAATGCCGAAGATGATCTACGCGTCGGACACCTCGTCATTGAACCCTGGTTCAGGGGCTACTGAGGGAGTCCTGACTAAGAGGTCCTCAGGCGTACGGCCTGTTGGACATGGGCCGGACTGATGAGCTACAAAGATACAAGACCGAAGACTCTCACCCGTGTCTGGATGAGACTCTCCTTGGCGAGTTTGGCAAGCTTGGCGTTCGGATATGAAGATTCCTTTCTCTGTAACCGACTTTGTATAACCTTAGTCTCCGTGTCTATATAAACCGGAGAGTTTAGTTCATAGGGACAATGATAAACACATAGGCTAGACATCTAGGGTTTTAGCCATTACGATCTCGTGGTAGATCAACTCTTGTAACCCCTATACTCATCAATATTAATCAAGCAGGACATAGGGTTTTACATCCATCAAGAGCGCCCGAACCTGGGTAAACATCGTGTCCCCTATCTCCTGTTACCATCAACCTTAGACGCACAGTTCGGGACCCCCTACCCGAGATCCTCCGGTTTTGACACCGACAGCCCCCTCAACAAAGCCTCCCGGGGGGCCGTAAAATGGTCTTTCTGTTATTCCATCACTCTGCCATGCATAACCACGCCCGCCGCCCATCGACAACGAGCCACGATGTTGGCCCTCACCATAAGTGTTGTATCCATCGTCGCCCCACTGTCCCCGGGGTGGTCCATTACCACCACGGTTAACCGGGAACCGAGCGTGTTTCGCGCCTCCATCACCCACATGCTCAGGTTGAGGCGGCGGTTCATGCATCTGCACCGGCCCGGACCGTTGTTGCGGCGGCCTCGCAACAAAGTGAGGCGGCGGCGTAGCCCTGTTGGGGAACGTAGCAGAAATTCAAAAATTTCCTACGTGTCACCAAGATCTATCTATGGAGAGACCAGCAACGAGGGGAAGGAGAGTGCATCTACATACCCTTGTAGATCGCTAAGCGGAAGCGTTCAAGTGAACGGGGTTGATGGAGTCGTACTCGTCGTGATCCAAATCACCGATGATCAAGTGCCGAACGCACGGCACCTCCGCGTTCAACACACGTACAGCCCGGTGACGTCTCCCATGCCTTGATCCAGCAAGGAGAGAGGGAGAGGTTGAGGAAGACTCCATCCAGCAGCAGCACAACGGCGTGGTGGTGGTGGAGGAGCGTGGCAATCCTGCAGGTCTTCGCCAAGCACCACGGGAGAGGAGAAGAACTTGGGAGAGAGGGAGGGGCTGCACCAAAGGCATAAGCGGTGTCTCTACAGGCCCTCCTACCCCCACTATATATAGGGAGCCCAAGGGGGGGGGGGTGCGCCAGCCCTAGGAGATCCAATCTCCTAGGGGGCGGCAGCCAGGGGAGGTTTCCCTCCCCCCCCATGGCACCTAGGAGGTACCTTCCCTCCTTGGGACTCTTCCTTAGGGTTCCCCTTTCACCCTAGGCGCATGGGCCCTAGGGGAAGTGGCGCCCCAGCCCACTTTGGGCTGGATCCCTTCTCACTTCAGCCCATGGGACCCTCCGGGATAGGTGGCCCCACCCGGTGGGCCCCCGGGACCCTTCCGGTGGTCCCGGTACAATACCGATGACCCCGAAACTTGTCCCGATGGCCGAAATAGGACTTCCTATATATAAATCTTTACCTCCGGACCATTCCGGAACTCCTCGTGACATCCGAGATCTCATCCGAGACTCCGAACAACATTCGGTAACCACATACAAGATTCCTTTATAACCCTAGCATCATCGAACCTTAAGTGTGTAGACCCTACGGGTTCGGGAGACATGCAGACATGACCGAGACGTTCTCCGGTCAATAACCAACAGCGGGATCTGGATAGCCATGTTGGCTCCCACATGTTCCACGATGATCTCATCGGATGAACCACGATGTCAAGGACTTAATCAATCTCGTATTCAATTCCCTTTATCTAGCGGTACGATACTTGCCCGAGATTCGATCATCGGTATATCGATACCTTGTTCAATCTCGTTACTGGCAAGTCTCTTTACTCGTTCCGTAACACATCATCCCGTGATCAACTCCTTGATCACATTGTGCACATTATGATGATGTCCTACCGAGTGGGCCCAGAGATACCTCTCCGCTTACACGGAGTGACAAATCCCAGTCTCGATTCGTGCCAACCCAACAGACACTTTCGGAGATACCTGTAGCGCACCTTTATAGTCACCCAGTTACGTTGTGACGTTTGATACACCCAAAGCACTCCTACGGTATCCGGGAGTTGCACAATCTCATGGTCTAAGGAAATGATACTTGTCATTAGAAAAGCTTTAGCATACGAACTACACGATCTAGTGCTATGCTTAGGATTGGGTCTCGTCCATCACATCATTCTCCTAATGATGTGATCCCGTTATCAACGACATCCAATGTCCATGGTTAGGAAACCGTAACCATCTATTGATCAACGAGCTAGTCAACTAGAGGCTTACTAGGGACATGGTGTTGTCTATGTATCCACACATGTATGTGAGTTTCCTATCAATACAATTCTAGCATGGATAATAAACGATTATCATGAACAAGGAAATATAATAATAACCAATTTATTATTGCCTCTAGGGCATATTTCCAACAAGCCCAGGGCTGCTGCCCATACGCCTGCAACTGATTGCGAGGCACCACCGCTGCCGTCCCTAGCATTGACGGTCAAGGCCCCTGCGCGTTTCCATGCCCCGCAGCAGCAAGGGCGGACGCCGTACCGGCCGACCCAGGAGTAGGCGGTTTAAGCCCCAAAGTGCCACTGCCACGACCCGCAGCGGTCGGCCCGGTCCGAGCGGCCGCCTGAGCTCTCTGACCCGGCGCGCTGCCACCGCGACCTACAACAGCCGGCCCGGTCCCAGCGGCCACCGGGGTCTTCTGTCCTGGCGGCGCGCCGCCACCATGGCCGACCGGCACTTCCCGGTAAGGGGTTTCGGTCCTGGTGGACCACCTCCACGCCCCGCCATGGCCGCGAGATGGGGAATACGGGCAGCACGGCTAGGCCCACACCTAGGAAACCCGGGTACTGCGCGAGTCTGACGAACACTAGGCGTAGGCGACAAGGGGGAGTGATCAGGAGAACAACATACCGGCGATGTGCATGCGGCTACGTACTCCGTAGAAACAATCGGTGTTACCTGGGCCTCATACCCAGGAACGTCCAGTCCGATCCGCCTTGCCTCTCGGCTGACATGCTGGGCCACATACCCAGACATGTTAGCGTCAGCCCACATAGCCACAGGCCCGGGAGAGCCCAGAAGCTGATTGAAACGCTTCTCCCTGGTCGCTCGGATCTAAGCCGCCGTGCTGGTCGGCGGCGCCGACTGCACCGCCACCGGCCGGCCCTTCCTATTCTTCTTTCTGGTCACACCCATCCAGGAATCCGGCAAGAGGAAATCCGACAAAGTGATAGGCTTGATACATACCTTGGGTATTAGTCCTTTCCATGGCCGGATCACGGAGGCTACCGTCCTCCGGTAAACAATCCATCAAACTAGCTCCACCTTGTCCTCGAGGTTCAGTCCCTCCCGCGCTGGATCGTTACGCGGCACGACATCATCCACAATCATGGCCACTTCCTCCTCCGAATATCTGGGATTGAACACTTCATAGATCACATCCGATGGCGTCAGCGAATACAACTCTGGCGAGTCGCCGGCGCAGTTCTCGTCGTTGTCATCCTCATCGTCTGACTCGCGAGCACCTAAAACCGACAGCCGACGTGCCCACGTCCAGGGCCGGCGGAAGCCGCCGTCCAGTTCGCGACGACCGCCACGGGCGTCGCCTGGCTCCCCCTCATTTCCCTTCCCGGAAAATGGCTGACCTCATTTCACTTCCTCCTCCGAATATGCCTTTAAGACGAGTATGTGCAGTGCATACTTACGCATAAAGATCGATACTACCCTATCCAATGTGAAAATGGAGAGTGGTATTCCATTGTCATTGATCTTCTCCGCATCGACGCCATGACCATGCCTACATACATCTGGTGCCAAACAAATTATTTCTTTTAGTTGAGCATATAAAATAAAAAATGCAACTAGAACCTTGATCTAATCAAATAACCTAGAACTACAAGTTAAAGTACCTTGCTATTCTAGTAAAAAAAACTCATCTAATAAAAAAAACTATTTTTCCTTCGAATTATCATGGTTTGAAAGAGAAGGGTTCCTGGAGCTGATAGCAAGGGAATGGGCTAAAGATTTAGGAGGGAGGTCTCCTGTTGAAAGATGCCAGAATAAGATTAGGCATCTACGAAGATTCCTTCGTGTATGGGCAAAGCATACGCATGGGATTTATAAGGCTGAGAAGGAAAGGCTCCTTCTACTTATTCAATCCCTCGATATAAAAGCTGAATCCACTATTTTAGATACCAGAGAGATGGAAACTAAAGTGGAAGCGGAGTTGAGACTGAAAGAACTCCTTCGAGAAGGGGAATTGAAGTGGGCATTGCGAGCTAAAGTTCGCAAAATCATCCAAGGGGATGACAACACTCAATTCTTTCATATTATTGCAAATGGCAAGCACCGAAGAAGAGTATATTTCAGCTTGAGCAAGACGAGAGGACGATTCTAGGACAAGAGAACCTTAAAGTTTATATAACTAATTACTATAAGCAGTTGTTTGGACCTCTGGAGGATAATTTTGTATTCTTAGATGAGTCCACGGTTGAGGATGTCCCTCAACTTGCCACACATGAGAATGATAGTCTGACCGCCCCATTTACGGAGAAAGAGGTGTTTGAGTCCATTGCACAAATGAAAAACAATAAGGCTCCAGGGCCGGATGGTTTTCCGGCGGAGTTTTATAAAAAGTGCTAGCATATTATCAAAGGAGATTTGCTCATGATGTTCCATGATTTATTCTCTGGACAGCTTCAGTTGTTTCAATTAAATTTTGGAATGATAACTTTACTTCCTAAGGAAACAGAGGTTGTTCATATCGAGCAGTTCAGGCCTATCTGTCTTCTTAATGTAAGTTTCAAAATTTTCACCAAGGTCCGGATGAACAGGCTTACGCAGATTGCGCACTCTGTGGTGCACCCATCCCAAACTGCCTTCATGCTGGACAGAAACATCGTAGAAGCGGTTGTGGTACTACATGGAACGCTCCATGAAATCCACACGAAAAAACTAGACGGAGTTTTTTTCAAAGTGGACTTTGAGAAAGCGTATGATAAGGTCAAATGGTCTTTCCTTCAACAGGCTTTGCGTATGAAGGGTTTTGACCAGGCCTGGAGAAGCCAGGTAGACTCTTCCACACAAAAAGGGAGTGTTGGTATTAAAGTGAATGATGACATAGGTCATTACTTCCAAACACACAAAGGACTGAGGCAAGGAGATCCGATGTTGCCTATTCTTTTCAACATAGTGGTCGATATGTTGGCAATCCTTATAGGAAGGGCTAAGGAGGCGGGCCAGGTAGGAGGCCTTGTCCCGCACTTAGTTGACGGAGGTGTATCCATCCTGTAGTACGCTAATGATACTATCATCTTCATGAAGCATGACTTGGTAAAAGCGAGAAATATGAAGCTAGTGTTATGCTTATTCGAACAATTGACCGGGTTAAAGATTAAATTCCACAAGAGCGAATTGTTCTGTTTTGGAAGAGCTAATGATGACCAAGATGCGTACAAAAAATTGTTCGGGTATGAGTTGGGGGCTTTACCTTTTACGTATTTAGGTATACTAATTCACCATCGTAAGCTGACCAAAAGAGAATGGAAGTATACTGAGGATCGATTTGAGAAGAAACTGAGCTGCTGGAAAGGCAAGCTAATGTCATACGGAGGCTGACTAATTCTTATTAACTTGGTCCTCACGAGTATGCCTATGTTTCTTCTTTCCTTTTTTGAGATTCCTGTGGGAGTCCGGAAGAGGCTAGACTTCTATCGATCTCATTTCTTCTGGCAGAGTGATGAGCTAAAACGAAAGTACAGACTTCCTAAATGGGATATAATCTGTAGGCCGAAAGACCAAGGGGGTCTAGGCATTGAAAACCTGGAGGTGAACAACATATGTCTTCTTAGCAAGTGGTTGTTTAAGCTTTCCGTCGAGACGGAGGCCACTTGGGCTCAGATCTCATGTAACAAGTATCTCCACTTTAGAACCTTGTCCCAGGTGACAGTGAGGCCGACTAACTTGCCTTTTTGGAAAGGGTTGATGAGAGTTAGATCACTCTTTTCCAATAGAACAAGATTCATAGTTGGAAATGGTACCGCTACGAGATTCTGGGAGGATACATGGCCAGGGGAGACGCCCCTAGCACTCCAATATCCATCTCTATAGCACTGCTCAGCGTAGAGACGCTTACTTTGCAACGGTGCTGCATTCTACTCTGCTCAATATTCAATTTAGGAGGACGCTAGTAAGGAGCAGTTGGGAAGCCTGGCTCAATCTTGTGAGAAGATTGATGGATGTCCAGTTGTCTCAACAGCCCGATAAGCTGTGCTGGAAACTAACTAAGAATGGAGAGTTTTCGGTTAAATCCATGTACTTTGATGTTATCAACTCTAGCGCGATTCCCCAATCGAAACATGTTTGGAAAGTCAAAGTTCCTTTGAAAATCAAAGTGTTTATGTGGTTTGTACATAAACAAGTTATCTTAACCAAGGAAAATTTGGCAAAATGCAATTGGACAGGGTCTACGAGATGTAGCTTTTGTGACCAACAAGAATCAATCAAATACCTCTTTCTCGATTGCCCTCTGGCAAAAATTATGTGGCGGACGGTCCACATAGCATTTAACATTACTCCTCCGAATTCCATCACCATGTTATTTGGGATGTGGCTTGATGGGATAGATTTTGACACGGCGAGACACATTCATGTAGGTGTTTGTGCTTTATTATGGGCAATCTGGAATTGAAGAAATGATTTGGTCTTTAACAGAACAACAAAAAATTCATTTTTTTCAGGTTATCTTCCGAGCCACTGCGTTGATCCGTATGTGGTCGCTACTCACTTCGACGGAACCTAGGGAGCATTTGGTTACTGGATCTATCCGATGGGAGATGGTAGCACAGGATATTTTTAACCGGTTTGGATGGCGGTCATGTAATAGGATAGTCATTTAGTGTTACTATCTTTTTTTGCCAGCCGGTTGTGGCTTTTCTACCATTGTGTTGCTCTTCGTGAGCCTTCTTTTGGTTTTTGTTCGAGACATGGAAACTTGTGTTGGATCTTTTGCTTATTAATAATCATGGCCGTATGCATCATTCTGATGCAGAGGCTGGGGCGAACCCCCCTTTTCGAAAGAATAAAAAATAAAAAGAATCTCCTTCCTACAGATGGTACATATGAACCATAGAACATAGGCACCAACGAACTATTCATAGGTACACAGCAACCTAAAAATGCTCACGATTTAACACTGCAACTAAGCTAGTATGATTAAGAGATGATCCTGTGCGTGGAGAAACTGTTGCGAACCCCAAGCACCAACGCGCAGCAACAACAACACCTCTGAAATGGAGGCGCGTCATGTTCCTACCAATATCACATAAAATAGAAGTAAGCTCACGATTTAATAAGTCACAATCAATACATGAGAAGCAGTTTATAAGTTAAATAATGCAACAAAAGGATATTAAACAAAGAAACATGTAAAAATATCACCTGCAACGTGAATGTAGGCCAAAAGGAGAACCGTCCATCTTCTTCCAACAACTGGAACATCCTAGCAATCCAACGGTTAAGAGCACCAGCAAAGTGCAACCAGCAACGACAAAACTAACGAATAACTACCAGCCCTAACCATATCCTGCACATCACAAAGAACTAAACCTAGATGAGCAAAAGGACAATAAGTCTAAACAAGGCTAAAACAGTAACACGTGACCTAAATCAGCAGTAGAACATCACAAATCTAGTAGAAACAAAAGAGCAACCAAAGAATCAAGAACCTCACCCATGGTGCGATGTCGGCAATGGCAGCAGGAAAAATGTGATTTGGTGGCGGATTGCAAGATGGGATGAGGCCTCCAGCCATTTTTCAACCTCTCCGCGGTCAAGCAAAAGGGCTCGACAGCCGAAGGCGTTCCCTCAATGTGGTCAAGCAAGAGGCTCCGATGGCTGGTGGTGAATCAGCCTCCTCATCCGTTTCTAGAGTTAGGGAGGGGAAGAACGGGAAGGGAATAGGAAGGGCGGTGATGGTGGCATAGAGGAGCTCGGTGGCGAAGGGCTTGGTCGCCGGGCAAAGGAGAAAGCGGGGCGTGGGAGCAGCCCCGCCATGTGTAGTGCGCTGGCAATCTGCACTCATGTCGAGCATGTAGGAGGTGGGGATCAAGACCAAGGCGAGCTCGCACCAATAGGTGGCAGAGGGGGAGGCGGCCGGAGTTGGCCATGATCTGAGGAGAGAATCGGCGACTCGAGGGGACTGGAAGATGGATGGCGGCGGCAGCGTTGTAGAGGAAGGGCCAGGGTTAGGGGAGTGAAGAGTGGGGAGTGGAGGGGAAGCGTGAGGAGAGGAGTGGAGGACGACGCGACCGCGACCGTCTCACTGATTGGGGAGGTACCAATGAGTTGGAAAAGGCCACGTGGCATCAGCCCACATGAAATCCGCAAATACCTTACGATGGGCACCCAAATTTACAGGCGGGGCCACGACCCCCGCGCCCATAAGAACCAGCGTCGGTCGCAACCCGGCCTCGCAGTCACTGACAGTAACGGCCCGCCTACCGCGCGACCCACCAGACACCAGTTAGGTAGACCAATATCCCGAAGTTAGAAATGAGCACAGCATTATTCATTGATTGTCACATCACTCTCGATCCAACGGCCAGGATCATTTCATCAAGAAATTGAACGGCTGGAAGTACTTTGGACACGTGATCGGACGGTCCAGAGTGCAAAGTGCCCTAAGAAGGCCTCATTTCTTGCGTGGTTCTAACAATGGGATTCCTATTAGCAATCACCAACAGTACGACGGCCATTGGGTAACAATGTAGCCAAGCGTGAGTCCATCTTTCAATGGTTTCCTTTTATCTTTCTTTTCCTTTTTTTTCAACATATACATATTATTTCATGAACATTGTACATTTTTTGTATATGTTAGAATTTTTTAGTACATGTTTAACAATTTTGAATACATGATTAACATTCCTTCAAATATATGTTTTAAGAATTTTTATTCATATTGTACATTTTTGGTATACATCTAAACCTTTTCTTGTATAGATTTAAATTTTTAAATACATGATTAATTTTTTGAAGATACTTGTTTTGACTATTTTTTGATACACGTTGAAACATTTTTTATGATACAAATCGTTATTTCTGAACTATTAGAACATTTTTACACATTGGCTAAATATTTTTTAAATCACAAACATTTTATTTGAAACGTTTGTTTATTTATATTCTATCACATTTAAAGAAATGTCATGTACACTTTTTTGAAATGCGTCCCATATACATATTTTTTTGAATGGTAAAAACATCTTTTAAAAAAGTTGAGCGAACATTTTGTTACACTGCATTGAAATGTGCGATTAACACTTCTTATTAACTAATTGTATTTGTTTTCAAAATATAAACAAAAAGAAAAAACATGTGTGATGTCAGAATACGAGACCACGTGGTTACTGTCCTGGACCCAGTACTGGCTTCCTGCAGGCGATAGACGGCATGCCCCTGCCACTCGGGCGAAGACTTCTCAAAATATGAACAATGTTTTTCATAATATATGTATTTGTATCTGTTTTTAAAATATAAACAAAAAGAGAAAAACATGCCCATGCATTCAGAACACACACACACCCCTGCGCGAGCAACTGCGCCTAAATGTTCAGAAATAGGGATGAGGCATTTTGTAATTAAGTACAGTACAATACAGAGCTGGCAAAAGAGTTGTGCCATACATTATATAGTATACAGCTAGATATTCACAAGTTCAGATCACATATATAATTCAATCAAGTGCAAGTTATAGTAATTCTTTCACTAGTTCACATCACACACACACCAGATTAAATACATGGTTGTGCAAGTTCAGATCACACAACAGATATTCAGAAGTACAGTACATGGTTGTGCAAGCTGTAGTAATTTTTTCACACTGGTAATTCTTTCAATTTTGCATCTACAATATTAGTTAAGGTTGTGCAACCTTGTCAATCCAAAAATTCAAAGAGAAAGAAAACTTGGCTTGATAAGTTGCACAAGGGAAAGAGCAAGGCAACTGAATCTGCTGTTTCAACCAGGAATGAAGCAAAGGTATATATTCTAATCTGGAGATAATAACCAAAAAATGATGCCACTTATTAATACACTAATTAGTTGAACTTTCATTGCCAATGAAGAAAGAAAAATGATCATGTACAGCCCCAAGTTTTAAGTGGAGAATGATGGCAGCAAGGGAAGCACAAATGTGGTGAATGAAAAGTGCATTACCATTGAGAGCTTTACTCAGCTCCTCACAGCTCCTTAGCAATGGCGCCAGCAGTGCTGGGCCCGCCTCCACACGGCCATGGTGTGAGTCTGTAATATCTCACCCTCCGCCGTCACTAGGGAGCTTCTAGCCTTCAATTCCACCGTTGCCGCTGCTGGCTAAGCGTACGCCTGCGAGGTCGCCGCGGCCCAACGCGGCTAGCTAAGTCGAGGCAAAGGTGCCGTTCAGTTCGATTCCAATGCCACCGCAGCCCTCGCTGCCGAACTCGCCTACCCTGCTTCCTTGGCTCCCTCCTCTCCGTCTCCCCTGCCCCGGAGAACCGTCTTCCCCGCGCGCCCGACGTATCTCACCATGCAGCCAATGCACACCTCCTTGTAGGCAACTGCGACGCTGAGCGCAAATTCGAGGTGGCTAATTCTTGAGACAGCATCCGTGTAGAGATCATCCCAGGGAAGCGGCTCATAGAACTGTACCTGAATCATGATTCCCGGAGGTACAAGCTTGAGGTGTTCTTTGAGGACAACATGAAATGCTACAACTGCAGCTTTGATAGGGCCAACGGCATCTTGCTGCAGGTGAGTTGTTCACCGTTTTGCTCTGATACTTCTATTTTTCCTTTTTTTACATAATATTAGTCAGACGTTGCGGTCGCATGGCGAGGTAGAAAGCCCCAAATGTTAGATGCATTTACATGCCACATCTGAGATTCGTGCAAGTGAAGTGAGGCAGACAATATCTTTGATATGGATCGTGTACATATCTTGGTTTAACTCGGTGGTATGGTTCAATACTGGACTTCGTGAAATGTGATTAGAGTGGTAACTGAATTTGCATTTGTTTGTTCTCTAAACTTTAGTAAAAGTAGATTATTTTTTGTTATGGTATATTTAGAGCCTAAACACATAAACCTTGTTTCACTAAGTGCTATCTTAACTATCCAAAAGGTTGCTTGTTTTTAGACATAATTACATTTAGTTAATGGGATTTCAGAATCTTGACTCATACGAATAAGACTCTTGCTTTTGACAACAACAGTTTACAAAATTATGTCGGTGCTGGGTTAATGGATTGGATGTGCCTTCTTTTTCTTTCCAAATGCATGGAGCCGGATCCCCTCACTAGTAGAAAACAGGGCTTTGGTCCAGGCCGGGTCAGCCCATTAGTCCCGGTTCAGTCCAGAACCGGGACCAATGGGGGCATTGGACCCGGTTCGTGAGACCAGAGGGCCGGCCGGGCCACGTGGGCCATTGGTCCCGGTTCATCTGGACCTTTTGGTCCCGATTGGTGGGACGAACCGGGACCAATGGGCCTCGCTCCTGGCCTACCACCATTGGTCCCAGTTAGTGGCTTGAACCGGGACCAAAGGCTCCCCTTTAGTCCCGGTTCATGCCACCAACCGGGACCAATGAGGTGCCTATATATACCCCCTCGCGTAAGAGCAGAGCACACAGCTCTGTTTTTTTCTGGCCGAGGGGGAGAGGGCTTGGTGGTGCTCTAGCCCACCTCCTATGCACACAAGGTGTTCGATGGAATGCCCGAGCCACACTACTTAAGCTTTCTCCTCTCCAAGCTCGACCTCCAATCTCCATTTTCCTTAATATTTGTCTAGGTTTAGCGGTCCGTCACGCCCCGTCCCCGTCTTCACCGCCGTCGATCACCCGCGCCGAGCTCATCGCCGGCACCACCGTGGTGAGCCACTTGTTCTTATCTTCTTTCTGAAAGGAAAAATATTCTTACTTGTATGTTTACATAGATAGTTGTATTATTTTCTTACTTTTATTATTGCATCCTATATAGTGCGATGGTTTTGGTATCCGCCCCCGTCGGCCCTCGTCCTGTCTATGATTCGGATGTGGTATATATATTATCTTTATAACTATTGGTTCATTTATTGTTTATGAAAATTATGCCGACCAACATGACATAGATTTTATTTATGTAGGATGTATGTGAATCGGAAATGCCAACCGACCCTATTGTCGAGAGGTTAAATTTAGTTGAAGAAAAAACAATTTGTTGAAGGAAAAAATAAAAAAAATTAAGGAGGAGAAGATGATATTAGAGTTGCATGTTGCGGATGTCATCGATGATCACAAGATCAAGATGGATGCAATGCGCTTGAAGATTAGAAAGATTAGAAAATATGCCATTCATACCAAGGCTTGGTATCATTATGCTGTTGGATCAATTGTTACCTTGGTTGCGATTATGATCGCATTTGTTTTCGCATTGAAATGTTTTACATAGTTTAAATGTATGGTTTAATTAATTAGATGCTCTGGAGAGCTATATGTTGTTAGATGAGAACTATGTATGCACTTTGGTTTTAATGTGATGATGAACTTCAATTAATTTGGACACTTAATTATATATAATGCACGCATATGAACCGGTAATGGATGTACGGTCACAGACACACCTTCGAGTACATTAAGGGCGTGCATGAGTTTCTCAATGCGGCTGAGGCAAACAAGCAGAATGGTTTTATGTGTTGTCCATGCACTGAATATGGGAATACGAGGTCTTACTCTAACCGGAAAATCCTTCACTCCCACCTTCTTTACAAGGGTTTCATGCCACACTATAATGTTTGGACGAGGCACGGAGAAATAGGGGTTATGATGGAAGACGGCGAAGAAGAAGAGTACGATGGCAACTATGTGCCCCCTGAATACGGTCATGCTGCAACGGGGGGAGCTGGTGAAGATGAAGAGGAACCAGACGATGTGCCCAATGATGTGGCAACGGATGAAGCTGCTGAAGATCAAGAGGAACCAGACAATGTGCCCGATGATGATGATCTCCGCCGGGTCATTGTCGATGCAAGGACGCAATGCGAAAGTCAAAAGGAGAAGCTGAAGTTCGATCGCATGTTAGAGGATCACAAAAAAGGGTTGTACCCCAATTGCGAAGATGGCAACACAAAACTCATACCGTACTGGAATTGCTGCAGTGGATGGCAGAGAATGCTGTGGCTGACAAAGGATTTGAAAAGCTACAGAAAATATTGAAGAAGAAGCTTCCAAAGGATAACGAATTGCCCGACAGTACATACGCAGCAAAGAAGGTCGTATGCCCTCTAGGATTGGAGGTGGAGAAGATACATGCATGCCCTAATGACTGCATCCTCTACCGCGGTGCATACAAGGATCTGAATGCATGCCCGGTATGCGTTGCATTGCGGTATAAGATCAGACGAGATGACCCTGGTGATGTTGACGGCGAGCCCCCCAGGAAGAGGGTTCCTGCGAAGGTGATGTGGTATGCTCCTATAATACCACGGTTGAAACGTCTGTTCAGAAACGAAGAGCATGCCAAATTGATGCGATGGCACAGTGAGGACCGGAAGAAAGACGAGAAGTTGAGAGCACCCGCTGATGGGTCGCAGTGGAGAAAAATCGAGAGAAAGTACTGAGATGAGTTTGCAAAGGACCCAAGGAATGTATGGTTTGATTTAAGTGTGGATGGCATTAATCCTTTCGGGGAGCAGAGCAGCAATCACAGCACCTGGCATGTGACTCTATGTATGTATAACCTTCCTCCTTGGATGTGCATGAAGCGGAAGTTCATTATGATGCCAGTTCTCATCCAAGGCCCTAAGCAACCCGGCAACGACATTGATGTGTACCTAAGGCCATTAGTTGAAGAACTTTTACAGTTGTGGAATGGAAACGGTGTACGTACGTGGGATGAGCACAGACAGGAGGAATTTAACCTAAAGGCGTTGCTGTTCGTGACCATCAACGATTGGCCCGCTCTCAGTAACCTTTCAGGACAGACAAACAAAGGATACCACGCATGCATGCACTGTTTAGATGACACTGAAAGTATATACCTGGACAAATGCAGGAAGAATGTGTACCTGGGCCATCGTCGATTTCTTCTGATCAACCATCAATGTCGAAAGATAGGCAAGCATTTCAAAGGCGAGGCAGATCACCGGAAGAAGCCCACCATGCGTATCGGTGATCACGTACTTGCTATGGTCAATGATTTACACGTAGGAGAACGCCGAGATCGCGCGAGAAGAAGTGAGGAACTTCTCTGAAGGGGTGAAAGCAAAGAAACATCCACCTCCGAAGGTGAAGGTAGATCCGGTGAAAGCGAAGCGCACTCTGGCTGCCCTGACAAAACCACCCAAGTCTCCGCCGAAAGGAAACTATGAGCGCATTATTGGAAAGGTATTTGCCGAAGCGGAGCGGTCGGGAAGTACTGTCAGTGATCAAAGGCTGAAAGAACGACGAGCTGGGAAACAAATTGCCCAGCTCGGCAAACAAGCGAAGCAATCGTGCCCCCCGCTCAAGGTGCCTAGCGACATTATCGCTAATGATCCGAGGATGGTGCCCGATTATAGCAATATTGGCGATTACCTGCCCGACGATGTACATTATGATTTCATGGAGGTGCAGATACAAAGATACGAGTACGGGAAGCCTCTCGTCAAAGATGAAAGATCTCTATCAACGATGATGCGAAGATTGCATGATTGGTACTTGAAAATCTGCAGAGAGTCTGGGGGAGGAGTACTTTGTATGTGAGAGTTAAAAAGGAGCATGACCTCATTGGAATTGAACTGTTGCATGTTCCATTTGAGGAGTTCTTTCAGTTTTTCAATCAATTGGCCCTCGATAAAGCAACGGTCACAGACAGTAGCAGGTTACCGTTGCTTTATCGAGGGCCAATTGATTGAAAAACTAAAATAACTCCGCACTGAGCAACAAATGCGCTCTTTGTCCGGAGGGGTTCAATCGGTTGGCCGTCGGGCGCGATTGCTATGATCTCAAACTTTTCATCCGAGCTCAACTTTTTCTTCGGGCCTCGTCTCTTTACCGAAGTTGTGCTTGATCCGGAGGGCTAGAAAAAGGAATAAAGACTTAATTAATATGTGTACATACCAAAATAATGAATGCATCAATTAGCTATCAGCACAAGCTTAACTAATATATATACCTGGCCGGACTCGGTTCGATCACCGGAGAAGTCATCACGGTCTCCTTCTTGCACCGGCATTGGGTCCCTAGAGCCATCCTCACGGGCTCCTTCTTGCACCGGCATTAGGTCACCGGAGCCATCATAATCATAGCCAGCTGCTTCCAGACCATCGGTGTCATTGAGAAACAACGAGCAGACGGCATCACTTCCTCGTGCGATTATGTCCCCCAACAACTCTTCTTGTACTTCGTCTCGGGCGGTGTCCATAGTTTCTACAAATATTTACAACATGGCAATTATTATTCAAACATGACAAATGGATATATTAGTGGCAAACGTAGAACTAATATTAATTAGTGGCCACGACGCTGCTTCTCTAGGGTTTGGGGTGGCCTCGACGCTGCTTCTCTAGGGGTTGGGGTGACCTCGACAACACATCAAGGATAAAAAAAGAAGAGGAAGAAGAAAAAAAAGAGGAGAAGAAAGAATAGAGGAGACTCCTCTATTCTTTCTTCTCCTCTCTTTTTTCTTCTTCTTGCTCTTCTTTTATTGGGAACGAGGGTCGCTGAGGGTCGCCGAGCGGTAGAGGAAACCCTAAATAGCAAGTATCGTGGGTGTGAGATACATGTGGCCGTCGGTGTCGGACACTACATCCACGTCCCACAAGTGACGTGGGCGTAGAAGCCCGTGTCACTTGTGGGACGTGGATGTAGTGTCTGACACCGACGGCCACATGTATCTCACATCGACGATACTTGCTATTTAGGGTTTCCTCTACCGCTCGGCGACCCTGACCCTCGACAACCCTCGTTCCCGATAAAAAAAAGAGGAAGAAGAAGAAAAAAAGAGGAGAAGAAAGAGGGTCAGGGTCGCCAAGCGGTAGAGGAAACCCTAAATAGCAAGTATCGTGGGTGTGAGATACATGTGGCCGTCGGTGTCGTGGATGTAGTGTCCGACACCGACGGCCACATGTATCTCACACCCACGATACTTGCTATTTAGGGTTTCCTCTACCGCTCGGCGACCCTGGACGACCCTCGTTCCCGATAAAAAAAGAGGAAGAAGAAGAAAAAAAGAGGAGAAGAAAGAATAGAGGAGAAGAACTCCTCTGTTCTTTCTTCTCCTCTTTTTTTTTCTTCTTCATCTTCTTTTTTTATCCTCTTCTTCCTCTCATGTTCGACGACCCTCGACCCCTCGGCGACCCTAGACCCCCTCTCGACCCTTGACACCTCGGCGACCATCGACCCCCTCTAGACCCTAGACCCCCTCTCGACCCTCGTTCCCGATAAAAAAAGAGGAAGAAGAAGAAAAAAAGAGGAGAAGAAAGAATAGAGGAGAATAACTCCTCTATTGTTTCTTCTCCCCTTTTTTTTCTTCTTCCCCTTCTTTTTTTATCCTCTTCTTCCTCTCATGTTCGACGACCCTCGACCCCTCGGCAACCCTAGACCCCCTCTCGACCCTCGTTCCCGATAAAAGAAAGAGGAAGAAGAAGAAAAAAAGAGGAGAAGAAAGAATAGAGGAGAAGAACTCCTCTATTCTTTCTTCTCCTCTTTTTTGTCTTCTTCCTCTTCTTTTTTATCCTCTTCTTCCTCTCATGTTCGACGACCCTCGACCCCTCGGCGACCCTAGACCCCCTCTCGACCCTCGACACCTCGGCGACCGTCGACCCCCTCTAGACCCTCGACCCCTCGGCGACCCTAGACCCCCTCTCGACCCTCGACCCATCGGCGACCGTCGACCCCCTCGAATGAACAAAAATTAAACTAATAAAAATAAAAAACATATATCCACATACATACACATATACATTATATATATATGAAAAAAAATTAAACTAATAAAAAAATAGAGCCGGGCAGCGGCTCACAGCGCGGGGGCAGGAGAGGGCGCCGGCGCGCGGGGGCAGGGCGGCGACGGCGACGAGGAGCGGGCGGCGACAGTGACGGTGAAGAGGCAGGGGCTCGGGGCGCCGGGGCGGCGCGCGCGAGCAGGGGAGCTCGAGGCGACGGCGGGGGCGGCGAGCGCGCCAGCGCGCGGGGGCGGGACGGGGCAGGGGCAGGGCGACGGCGATGAGGAGCGGGCGGCGACGGCGAGCACGGGCAGGGGCGCGGGGCGACGGTGACTGTGAGCACGGGCAGCCTGGCGGCGTCGAGGAGGTCGGCGTCGTCGGGGGCAACTGGCGAGGGAAATCTGAAAATTTCCCAAGTGTTGCTTATATAGCAAAGGCTTTGGTCCCGTTTCGTGGCACAAACCGGGACCAATGCCCCCTTTAGTCCCGGTTGGTGCCACCAACCGGGACCAAAGGCCTCTTTTTAGCAGCCCAAAGGGCGGGAAGCGGCGGCCTTTGGTCCCGGTTGGTGCCACCAACCGGGACTAAAGGGGGGCATTGGTCCCGGTTGGTGCCACGAACCGTGACCAATGCACCCCTTTAGTCCCGGTTGGTGGCACCAACCGGGACCAAAGGTTGTGTGCTAGAACTGGCGCAGTGCGGTGGGATGTTTAGTCCCACCTTGCTAGTCGAGAGGGGCTTGGAGTGGTTTATAAGCTTTGCCGAGCCGACCACTTCGAGCTCCTCTCTACTGCAGGCTTACGGGCCTAAATCCACTCTCTGTGCCTGTGGGCCTACTGGCACTAGTAGAAAAAGGGTCAAACGTGAATCACATTAGTGCCGGTTTGAATTTGAGGCGGCACTAATGTGTGCATTAGTGCCGGTTCCAACGACTAGCCGGCCGCTCTCATTAGTACTGGTTCGTGGCGAACCTTTAGCACCGGTTCGTGCCACAAACCGGTACTAATGTGAGTGGTGGCAGGATGTTGTCAGTCCGGGCCCCTCCAGCACCTTTAGTACCGGGTCGTATCACGAACCGGTACTAAAGGTCGTCCTACATAGACCCTTCATCCACCCGAGCTCGCTCTGTTCTTCCCCTTTACCCTCTCCTCTCTGTTCTTTTACCTCTTCCTCTCAAGATCATCACACATTTTGCCCAAAATTTGTCAAGATTTGAAGGCCCCCATTCATTCAAATGATCACAAAGGTTAGCAACTTTTACCTTTCATCTCTTATTGCTAGATTAGCTCGTGCAATGCTTTATATAGTGATTGATTTTTGAGTTTAGTAATTTGGGAGGAATTATATATATGTGCTAGTATTTGATTTATATGCAATTTGAGGTCAAAAATAACACTTAGTTTGCATATGTAGGTGTGGTTTACTTAGTACCTTCTAAATCTCCGTCGTAACCACCGTCGATCGCTCGCAACGTCCCGTCGCCGGCACCACCTTGTGGTGAGCCTCTTGTTCATGAAGTTTTATATAAAAAATTGATGTTTGTGTGATTTGGATATATAGTTACTCGTATAATTATCTTACCCATACGTTGTTTGTTATACATAGTGCCATGGTTTTGATATCCATCCCCGTCGGCCCTCGTCCGGGTTATGATTCGGATGTGGTATATTCTCTTTTAAAACTATTCATTGCATTTCATGTTTATGACAAATTATGCCCATCAAGTTGACATAGATATTTGCATGTAGGAGGTAGTTGAACCGGAAATTCCAACCGACCCTATTGTCGAGAGGTTAAATTTAGTTGAAAGAGAAAACGAAGATTTGAAGGAAAAATTGAAAAGAATTGAGGGGGAGAAGATGGAATTGGAGTTTCTTGTTGCCGATGTCGTCAATGATCAAAAGATTAAGATGGAGAAAATGCGCTTGAAGATTAGAAAGATTAGAAAATATGCCATTCATAGTGAGGCTTGGTATCATTATGTTGTTGGATCAATGGTTACCTTAGTTGCGATCTTGATCGCAATTGTTGTTGCATTTAAATTATTTAGCTAGAGAGTCCTTTGTTTGTTGCATTTAAGTGTTGTATGATCTTTATGTATGAACTTTATGTATTTTATTAATTTGGTGTTATCGGTGCTGTGTATTGAAGATGAGCCGGCAATGGATGTACGATGACTGATGCTCTCCCGAGTTCATTAATGGCGTGCGTACTTTTCTGCTTGTGGCTGAGGCAAACAAGCGGGCGGATGGTTTTATGCCTTGTCCATGTGCTGGCTGTAAGAATGGTCACAATTACTCTACGTCAAGAACCATTCACGTCCACCTGTTTGAGTCCGGTTTCATGCCCCACTATAATGTTTGGACAAAGCATGGAGAAAGAGGGGTTATGATGGAAGGCAATGAAGAAGAAGAGGACGGCGACAGCTATCCTGGCCATGGGTTCCCTGATACCAATGTTTTATGCTCTGATACCAATGTTTGCGCAGGTTGTCCTCTATTTTCAGGCTCGCGCTTTGCCTCCTCTTCTCGCTCTCTTGTGCGAATAGGTTAGCCACCTTATATGCTAGTCGCTTGCTGCAGCTCACATATATTTACCTTACCCTACCTATTAAGCTTAAATAGTATTGATCGCGAGGGTGCGAGATTGCTGAGTCCCTGTGGCTCACAGATTACTATTACACCAGATGCAGGTCCTGATGATTCCGCTCCAGGTGACGCGCTCGAGCTCAAGTGGGAGTTCGACGAGGACTCTCAGTGATACTATGTTTCCTTTCCTGATGATCAGTAGTGGTGCCCAGTTGGGGGTGATCGGGACCATGTCGCATGTTGGGTTGTCTTTTATTTTGGCGCCGTAGTCGGGCCATGAGTGTTTGGATGATGTATGCTATTTATGTACTTGATTGACGTGACGAGTGTAAGCCAACTATGTTATCCCTTTTATTATCTATATTACATGGGATGTTTGTGACGATTGCCTGACTTGCGACGTATGCCTTCAATGCGATTATGTCTCTAAGTCGTGCCTCGACACGTGGGAGCTATAGTCACATCGAGGGTGTTACAATGGGTTCCCTGAATACAATGATATAACAATGAGGGAAGAAGCTGAGCCGGTAATGCGGGAAGAAGCTGAGCCGGCAATGCGGGAAGAAGCTGAAGAAGAGGCATCGGATGAGCACGTTGATGATCTAGGTTGCGCCATTGCCGATGCAAAGAGAAACTACACAAGTGATTTGGAGAAGAAGAAGTTGCAGCGCATGTTAGAGGATCACAAAAAATTGTTGTACCCGAATTGCGTAGGTGACAAGAAAAAGCTGGGCACCACACTGGAATTGCTACAATGGAAGGCAGAGAATGGTGTATCTGACAAGGGATTTGGAAAGTTGCTGGTAATGATAAAGAATATGCTTCCAAAGGACAACGAATTGCCCGAGAGTACGTACGAAGCAAAGAAGGCTGTCTGCCCTCTAGGGTTAGAGGTGCAGAAGATACATGCATGCCCTAATGATTGCATCCTATACCGCGGTGAGTATGAGGATTTGAACGCTTTCCCAGTATGCGGTGCATTGCGCTATAAGATCAGCCGCGATGACCCTGGTGATGTCGAGGGCGAGCGCCCCAGGAAGAAGATTCCTGCCAAGGTGATATGGTATATGCTCCTATAATACCACGGTTGAAATGTTTGTTCAAAAACAAAGAGCATGCCAAGGCGATGCGATGTCACAGAGAAGACCGTAAGAAAGACGGAAAGTTGAGAGTACCCGCTGACGGGTCGCAGTGGAGAAAAATCGAAAGAAAGTACGGGAAGGACTTTGCAGATGACGCAAGGAACGTATGGTTTGGTCTAAGCGCAGATGGCATTAATCCTTTTGGGGAGCAGAGTAGCAACCATAGCACCTGGCCTGTGACTCTATGTTTGTATAACCTTCCTCCTTGGTTGTGATGAAGCGGAAGTTCATTATGATGCCAGTGCTCATCCAAGGCCCTAAGCAACCCGGCAACGACATTGATGTCTACCTAAGGCCATTAGTTGAAGAACTCTTACAACTATGGAATGGAATAGGTGTACGTGCATGGGATGAGCACATGGGGGAAGAATTTAACCTAAAGGCGCTGCTGTTCGTGACCATCAATATTTGGCCTGCTCTTAGTAACCTTTCAGGACAAACAAACAAGGGATACCGCGCATGCACGCACTGTTTGGACGATACTGACAGTATATATTTGGCTAATTGTAAGAAGAATGTGTACCTGGGACATCGTCGATTTCTTCCGAGCAGGCATCCCGTAAGAAAGAAAGGCAAGCATTTCAAAGGTGAGGCGGATCACCGGGCAAAGCCTCGCCACCGTACTGGTGCTGATGTACATGATATGGTCAAGGATTTGAAGGTGGTCTTTGGAAAGGGTCCTGGTGGACAACCTGTTCCGAATGACGCTGACGGACGCGCACCCATGTGGAAGAAGAAATCTATATTTTGGGACCTGCCCTATTGGAAAGACCTAGAGGTCCGCTCCGCAATCGACGTGATGCACATGACAAAGAATCTTTGTGTGACCCTGCTTGGCTTCTTGGGCGTGTATGGGAAGACAAAAGATACACCTGAGGCACGGGAGGACCAGCAACGTATGCATGGAAAATACGGCATACATCAGGGTCATGCAAGCTACGCTCTTACCAAAGAAGAGAAGGAAATCTTCGTTGAATGCATGCTCAGTATTAAGGTACCGTCTGGCTTCTCGTCGAATATAAAGGGAATAATAAACATGGAAGAGAAAAGGTTCCAGAACCTAAAGTCTCATGACTGCCACGTGATTACGACCCAACTGCTTCCGGTTGCATTGAGGGGGCTTCTACCGGAAAACGTTCGATTAGCCATTGTGAAGCTATGTGCATTCCTCAATGCAATCTCTCAGAAGGTAATCGATCCAGAAATCATACCAAGGTTAGAGAATTATTTGGTGCAATGTCTTGTCAGTTTCGAGTTGGTGTTCCCACCATCCTTCTTCAACATCATGACGCACGTCCTAGTTCACCTATGTGAAGAGATTAACGTTTTGGGTCCTGTATTTATACATAATATGTTCCCCTTTGAGAGGTTCATGGGAGTCTTAAATAAATATGTTCATAACCGTGCTAGGCCAGAAGGAAGCATCTCCAAGGGCCATGAAAATGAGGAGGTCATTGAGTTTTGTATTGACTTTATTCCTAACCTTAAGTTGATTGGTGTTCCTGAATCGCGGCATAAGGGCAGACTGGATGGAAAAGGCACGCTAGGAGGGGAACAAATAATATGTATGGACAGACATTCTCTCACTGAAGCACACTACACAGTTCTACAGAATTCCGCCTTGATGGCTCCGTATATGGATGAACACAAGAATTTGCTACGCTCCAAACACCCGGAGCGGTCTGATGACTGGATTACACGTGAACAAACCAGGAGTTTCGCCAGCTGGTTGCACACACATACCATGCATGACGCCTCTATTGAAGATGACTTGTACTTGCTGTCCCAGTTACCATCTTCGAATATAATGACTTTCAAAGGGTACGAGATAAATGGTAATACATTTTACACGATCGCCCAAGATAAGAAGAGCACCAACCAAAACAGTGGTGTCCACTTTGATGCAGAAACCAAGACGGGAAAGAAACATATTATGGTTATATACAGGACATATGGAAACTTGACTATCAACGTGGTTTGAATGTCCCTTTGTTTCGGTGCAAATGGGTCAATATGACACGAGGCGGGGTAACGGAAGACCTGCAGTATGGAATGACAACAGTGGATCTCAACAATCTTGTGTATGAAGACGAACCATTCGTCCTAGCCAATGATGTGGCACAGGTTTTCTATGTGAAGGACATGTCTACCAAGCAGAGAAAAAGGAAAGATAAGGAAGCGAATGCATCGTACGATGAGCCAAAGCGGCACATAGTTCTTTCTGGGAAGAGAAACGTCATGGGAGTGGATGACAAGATAGACATGTCAGAAGATTATGAAAAGTTTGATGAAATTGCTCCATTCACAGTGAATATTGACCTGAGCATCCCGTTAAATGATGAAGATTTTCCATGGTTACGGCGCAAAGGGACACACGCGAAGAAAAAGTTTCACACCCAAAGATCTGGGATGTGATCGGCTTCACTATCATCACTTTCTTCTGTGTTTCACACCCAGGAGAGAATCTCTGTAATAGTTAGGGTAGTTATGTGTTTTGGCATTTGAAACGCGAAGAAATTTTATGTGCAAACAAATTCTTTCATGCCTTTACTGATTTTTTCAGCTAAATGTCCCTGAAATTGAAAAGCATTTCAAATGAACTCAGAAAAGGATGAAAGTTGGCATGGTATCATAATTTCACCCACATAGCATGTGCAAAAAAGTCAAGAGGGTTACCGCAAAAACTGGATGCACTTCGTGTACAAAATGGACTATCTCTTTCGAAGTATCAGGGTTTCGGACAAAAACTCATCCGTTACAAAGGCATTTCATTTTCTAAATAACCTAAGCATTACCAAATTGAATATAATGATAAAACACACTAATATTAAACATAAGAAAAAAGAATCACTGAAAAATATATTTTCAAAGTTAAGTTATTCACAAACTAGTGATTCACACAAATTTCAAATAATTCAAAATTTAAACTATTCAAATTTGTAAACTACCGGTGCTAACAGAAAGATTGTAATTTTTTGTACCTAAAGCAAAAATATTCACAAAGAAACTCTAAATACAGCAAAAAATAACTCAAAAATAAATAAAGCAAAAAAATAAGAAAAAAAGCCCACCTACTAGGCCACAGTGGCCTGCATACGACTAGAAACCCAAATTCTAGTTGGGCCAGGATGCAGGCCCGCTAGCCCAGTAGGCCCAACAGGGCATCGCAGCAGAGGTAGGCCCAGAAGGCCTGCTTAAGAGAGGAGCTCGAGACAGCAGCGACGGCGGGGCTTATAAGCAGGTGCGAGTGCCGCTCGGCTAGCGAGGTGGGACTAAACTTCTGCGCCCCTCTCCTGGCAGCGGACAACCTTTAGTACCGGGTCGTGGCTCCAACCGGTACTAAAGGGGGGCCTTTAGTACCGGTTGGTGTCACGACCCGGTACTAAAGGGGGTGCGGTTCCCGCCGCTTGGCCTGGCCAAAACAGACCTTTAGTACCGGTTGGTGGCTCCAACCGGTACTAAAGATGTCCCCTATATAACAAACACTCCGAAAATTTTTAGTTTCTCATCTCACTTCTCTCTGCCGCCGCCCCGTCCCGCGCCGTTGCCGCCCCTATCGCGCCGTCCCCGTCGACTCCGCGACGCCCGCGTCCTCGTCGCATCGTCTCCGTCCACTCCGCGGCGCCCCCGTCGCCGTCCCCTCGCCTCACCGCCGTCGCCTTGGATCGCGACCTCGCCTCGCTGTCGCCTCGACCGCGCCCGCGCGCGGTGAGCCCCTCCCCCGGCCCCTCTCCTCCCTCCAATCGATCAAAGCCACCGTGCGCCGACGTCGGCCATAGCGCACACACGCGCGTGCGCACACACACACACACACTACATGCACACACACACACTACACGCGCACACACACAATTTTTCTATTTTTAGTTTTTAGTTTTTTTAGTTTTTCTGTTTTTCAGACAAAGTTTGAGATGAATTTATTAATTAGATTAGATTAATGTCAGATAGTATATAGAAATGTTACTTATAATATATATAATGTCAAAGGTTTTTTCTGTTTTTTATACAAATGTTACAGAAATGTTAGAAATTTTGGAAATGTTAGTTTTAGCTAGATGAATTAGATTAATTTCAAATTGTTAGACGATGATCGATGTTTTTTTAGTTTCTTATATTTTTAGTTATAAAATTTAGAATTTGCATATATGAAATCACAATCCATCATGTAAAAAATGTTACTTTACTTTTGCGGCATATAGTATTTGTTGTCGACCATGCCCGGCCCGCATCCTCGCCGTCGACCCATTTGCGACGACGTCCTGCTTTAGAGGACCCATGTCCGGGACTGGGCTCCATCGGGCTGGCACTGGGAGGTGCTACCTTCAGGGGCGCGACGCTTGGTGAGGAACCCGGCTCCGGGTCCCGTCGTCGACCCTCATCTCCTTTGGTGGCGTTCGCGTGGGCCACTTTCGGTGCGGAGGGAGCCGGCCCCGTCGGAGGTGGTACGTCGTCGTGTCAGGGAGGAGGATGAGCACGTCCATCGCTACATGGCTGCTATGGACGTCAGGTTCTCCAATACCTGGCAGGTTCTTTTGGGATATCACCCTAGCTATGATCCAATGATGGTTCCTTCTCTTTGGGTATCCACCGCCCGCACCTCAGGAACCGCGAGTGGCCTAGGTTACTCTATACTATTCGATCTTTATTAGCTTGCTAGCTAGCTAGCTAGTGATGTGTTCGATATTATATCTATTATTCGAGACGATGTATTCGAGATTATATCTATTATTCGAGATGATGTATTCGAGATTATATCTATTATTCGAGACGATGTATTCGAGATTATGTTCGATGATGCATATTATGTACTATGATTGATTCAGTTTTTCCTTATTAATTGATTGCATCCATGCATTGTAATTTGAATATATTTCTTTTGGATTAGTTAAATAAAACCTATGGCGGACAATACCGGCAGAGAGGGAGAAGAGGCCCTGTTCAATATCATACGCAATCCTCGCGGGCCAGATGATGATCAGAATGAAGAAGATTATGACGGCTCCGAATATCTAAACAACACCTGGGAGGGTGATATGATATTCGATCGCGACGACCGAATTGATGAACTGATGAACTATGAACATGACGAAGAAAATGTTGATCTTGAAACAACAAAGACCGGCGAGGTATATATATTTATATAAGCAGGCATCTGGTGATCATCACATGTTTTAAATGACTTGAAGATATATTAACGAATCGATCTTTCTTCTTTCAGCCATCCGGATCGAGCAAATCTTCAGGCAACAGGAAATGAGGCCCGAACAAAAAGTTGAAGGAGGACGTAAAGTACAATATCGAGGCCACCAGACCTAATGGCGAACCATTAGCGCCTAAGAAGATTGCGGACAAGTTCGTTCGTCAGTGCGGAGTTCTTGTGAAGGACCTACTCCCGATCTCCCTTCAAGAATGGAGACAGCTAGCAAAGCCACATCCAGGAGTTACTTTTGTCGACGACAGACAAAAACTTCTGCTTTGGGAAACGCTCATGGAACATTTCACCCTACCAGATCATTTCACAGATGCAGATGTGGAGAAAGTCAAGGACGCTGCTCTTAGGAAGATGGCGGTTGCATTCGAAAACCACAAGAATCGTGAATGGTTCAAGTACGTCAAGGAAGGAAGGAAGACTCCAGTATTCGATGGAACACTAGAGAAGCAAAGTGCTCATTGGGACGATTTCATCAAATTCAAGGATTCGGAATTATCTAAGGAACGGTCGAGAATAAACAAGGCCAATGCCGCAAAAAAGGATAAGTTCCATAAGCTGGGGCTAGGTGGCTATGCAGTGGGAATGCCTAAGTGGGATAAGTCTGAGAAAAAGATGCTGGATGCAGGTGTCACTCCAGAAACATTGAGCTGCCCCCCCAGGTGCAGGACTTGGTTCTATCCGCATTGGGGGGAGTTGGACCCAAAGACAGGCAAAGTTTCGAAGAAGGCATGTCTGGACGGAGCCGAAGGTAAGCTACTTGTTGCAATAGAAGAGGCTCGATCGGGGGTGTTCGAGCCCAACAAAGAGAACGACGAGCTTACGCATGCCCTGGAAAATCCTAAACACCCGGGAAGAACACGAGGCATGGGCGCTATTCCGTGGTATGAGGGGTTTTCGGACTGGAACGCCGACTACAGAACCCGTGCGAGAAAGAAGATTGCGGAGGAGAAGAAGAGGAAGATGGAGGAGGAGCAGAGGAAGCTAGACTATGAACGCCTTCATGGCCTAGAATTAAGGAACGCGGACTTGGCAGTCAAATTCCAACGGCAGCAGGAGCAGATCGACTCACTTAGCCAGCAAAGGGGGTCTCAGCAGCTAGCGGATGATCCACCATTGGATAGCACCGCCCCATCCATGCCGAGAAGCAGCGTGGGTTCTGCCCCGGGCGACACATTGCTGGATAGCTACCCAGTAGATGACATCATGGAGAACACTAACTGCGAGCTACACTTCAAAATGAAGAACATATCCATGAAGGTGGCGGACGCCCTTGCTTTTACAAATCCCCCCGAGGCAACCTTCCATTGCAACCCGGTTCCAGCGGGCTATGCTCGTGTCTTGGTTGATGAGGTGGTGGACCAATATTCGGGGCTAGAGCATGACATTCCTGGAGGTGACGATGAGCATACACTGGGAGAGGCCAACCATCATAATTGCATCATCTTTTGAAGGCCACCGACACCACGTCATCCGACTCCTCGTCGAAGTCCGCCACCGAGTTAGCAGACTCCCGCTCCTCCAAGTCCACCAACGCGTCAGGCCACTCCTCCTCCAAGTCCGGCACAGCTTCAGGCCACTCCTCATCCTCCAAGTCCGGCAAAGCGTCAGGCCACTCCTCCTCCAAGTCCGGCACAGCTTCAGGCCACTCCTCCTCCTCCAACTCAGCCACATCAGCCGTCTTCGCGGCCTCAGCAATCACGGAAGAGAGCCGCCTCAGCTATGGTGCGTAGCGGTACAAGTCGAGGTAGTACTGGAGGTACAGGCGGAGGCAAGCGATTTCAATATGGTCCAAGCCTCGCGCCTCATCCGCAGAGGCCTTATGACAAGTCCGAGGAGGAAAACGTAGCCATATCGAAGGCCGAGGTGGAAGCCCATTTTGCACCGAAACCTCCATCGCCGCCAAGGGAGAAAGTGCCTGTGGAAAAGATTGACCACTTCATTCGTATGGCTAGAGCACCAGCTCCCAAGCCTGTTGACACAGACTATGAGCGCCACATCAAGAAGTTAAATCGATCACGTCTATAGAAAGAGGCGAGCTCGAGCTCGAGCAAATCAGCTGGCAAAAGGAGCGGTAAAACCGTTCCCCAGCTGGGAGAACAGGCGGCACAATCAATCCCCCCGCTTGTTGTGCCAACAACACATGAGAGTAGGCGTGCCCAATATTATTGTGGGCAAACCGTTAACGTTCCCGGGGTGGGCGATGTGGTAATAACCGAGGAGCATATTGCGCAGGCTGAAATGATCGGGATCACTGTTGGACAACTCCTCGATATCGAGCCCATGTCTCCGACTAGAGAGGAGGAAATAAAACGGAAATATGTCCGGGGCCAACCTTTGGTCGAGCCAGACGAGGTTAAGAACCTCCCAACGGGAATGTATGAGTTGCATCGATGGTACATGGACATTACTAAGATTTCCAATTGAGAGTCCCTCATGGTGAATGTCAAGGAGGAGCATTACTACCATGAGAAAGCTCTAGCCGTTGAGTATTCAGAACTGTTTCAGTTATACAATCAAGACGCACTCGACAAATCTATCGTCAGTTGCTATTGTCTGTAAGTAATTTCTTTCTGTAATTTAAGTCTCAAGCTAGCTGTAGTGATCATTTTGATCAATCATTACCTGTAATTATCCTCACTATATTATTTTCTGTGGTATTATGCAGGATGATGATTTATGAAATGAAAAAAGGTGGACGCTATGGCATTGGTTTCGTTGACCCAAATACCATTAATGAATACACATGGAAATTAGATCCATATTACGAAAAAAGTGTAGAGGAAAGCATGCTAGAGTTCTTCAAGCATCTCAAATACAATGAAGATATACTACTTCTTACAACTTCAAGTGAGTCACACTGTCTTGTACTACAAATTCTGTTTTTGCCTACTAGCTAGCTACATGTTTTTGCTTACATATGCCCGCTTAATTAAGACATGCAAACGTGTGTGCATGCAGATTTCACTGGATCTTGTTAATCATTAAAGTTGATGAAGGAACAGTTGAAGTACTAGACTCACTACTTAAGAAAGCAAGTGACCACACCATCGTGAAGGGGATAGTCAATAGGTAATTTCAATCATTATTAACTATATCTCGGCCTATGTAATTAGTTCATCATTTCCTGATAACAACTATTTAATAACCCATTTATTCATTTTCTTTGTCGGCGGGCAGGGCTTGGGCAAAGTTCATCAGGGCCACTCCAGGCCCATGGAAACAAGATCTGAAATGGTTTCGACCCCAGGTAAGTAATTAAGTAGTACTAGCTAGCTGCCATCTCTTTAATTATCATGCTTGATTAATTATTATCTGATCAAATTCCATTCTCGTAAAGGCCCTCAAGCAGGCGCCGGGGAATAATCTGTGTGCATACTACGTTTGCGAGAACATTCGCATGATGGCATCCGAAAGGAGCAAATCTCAAAGACAGGAGTGGGTAAGTTTGTCAGAACACTATTCACAATTTTTACACCATTATCGATATCTAGTCACACAACTAATACACATGCATATTGATCTCCTTCTTAAGAGTTCAAAGAGGTGCGGGAGCAGCTCCTACCAACGGAGCGCATGCAAGAAATTCAAGAGGAAATAGCGGGATTTTTGCTCGACCAGGTCATAGATCCCAAAGGAGAATACTATTACCCGCTACCGCTCCCATGAACCACATCCAATTGTTATCGTGCTCCGAATGCACCAATTAGGAGAAATTGTATATATATATATATATACATACATGTGTGTATATATGTGTGAATTAATTAATGGTGGTTGTGAGACGTTCGATGTATATAATGATCGGTTCTACTAGAAATTCTATTTATATATATGCATAACGTGTACAATATGTAGTATCGTAAAATACCAGTAAACGAGAAAGAATTATATGGGAAACACAAAATTAAATGAAAAAGAAATCATAAACCCAAAACCCCCAAATCTTTTAATACCGGTTGGTGACACCAACCGGTACTAAAGGGCTCCCTGCCCCCGAAGCTAGCTCATGCTGAACCGGTACTAAAGGGGGGGCGGGCTTTAGTGCCTACACTTTAGAGCCGGTTACCAAACTGGCACTAAAGGGCCTTACGAACCGGTGCTATTGCCGGTTCTACACAAGTGTGAGTCTCCTACGGGCCTGAATCTTGGCCCATGGTAGGGTTTCTAGTCGTATTCAGGCCGTGGGGGCTCAGTAGGAGGCACTTTTTTGTTTTCTTTACTTATTGTTGCTATTTTTAATTTTTTTCTAGTTTTTTGTTTTGTTTTCTGCATTATTTATTTTCTTTTGTTTTTTGCTTTATTTTTTAATTCTTTTTGCTTTTAGTTTATGAAAAATTATAAACTTTCTGTTAGTGCCATTAGTTATCAAAT
Source organism: Triticum urartu (assembly GCF_056163025.1). Taxonomy (NCBI): domain Eukaryota; kingdom Viridiplantae; phylum Streptophyta; class Magnoliopsida; order Poales; family Poaceae; genus Triticum; species Triticum urartu. The sequence goes on along the minus strand of NC_141873.1, from coordinate 476,718,821 downwards.
TTGAAAACATTTTTTTGTTTTTTTGTTTTCTTTACTTATTGTTGCTATTTTTAATTTTTTTTCCAATTTTTTGTTTTGTTTTCTGCATTATTTATTTTCTTTGTTTTTTTGCTTTATTTTTTAATTCTTTTTGCTTTTAGTTTTAGAAAAATTATAAACTTTCTGTTAGTGCCATTAGTTTTCAAATTTGAAAACACTTTTTTAGTTTTTTAGTTTTCTTTGTTGCTTTATTTATTTTATTTTCTTTCTACTTACAACAAAATACTTATTGTTGCTATTTTTATTTTTTTCAGTTTTTTTGTTTTGTTTTCTGTATTATTTATTTTCTTTTATTTTTTGCTTTATTTTTTAATTCTTTTTGCTTTTAGGTCTGCAAAATTATAAACTTTCTGTTAGTGCCATTAGTTTTAGAAAAATTATAAACTTTCTATTAGTGCCATTAGTTTTCAAATTTGAATAGTTAAAATTTGAATTCTTTGAAATTTGTGAGAATCACAAGTTTGTGATTAACTTTACTAAAAAAATGAACATAGATGCACCTATAGAGAACATTCGACCTAAATTCATAGTTTTCAAATGAACTATGAAAAAGTTGGCATAGCATACTCGTGTGTTAAAAAGTTAGCATGGTATCATCATAATAGTTGCGGGAGAAAGTCTTCACTTTTTCTTCGCTTGTGTCATTTGCTTATTGTGTCGTAACCATGGATAATCTTCATCGTTTATCAGGATGCTTGGGTCAGCCTTGACATTGAAGGGAGGAATTTCATGAAACTTTTCATAATCTTCAGACATGTCTGTCTTGCCCTCCACTCCCAGGATATCCCTTTTTCCTGAAAGAACTATGTGGCGCTTTGGCTCATCGTATGATGTATTCGCTTCCTTATCTTTTCTTTTTCTCGGTTTGGTAGGCATGTCCTTCACATAGATAACCTGTGCCACATCATTGGCTAGGACGAACGGTTCGTCGGTGTACCCAAGATTTTTCAGATCTACTATTGTCATTCCGTATTGTGGGTCTACCTGTACCCCGCCTCCTGACAGATTGACCCATTTGCACTTAAACAAAGGGACCTTAAAATCATGTCCGTAGTCAAGTTCCCATATGTCCACTATGTAACCATAATATGTGTCCTTTCCGCTCTCAGTTGCTGCATCATAGTGGACACCACTGTTTTGGTTGGTGCTCTTTTGATCTTGGGCGATCATGTAAAATGTATTCCCGTTTATCTCGTATCCTTTGTAAGTCAATACAGTCAAAGATGGTCCCCTGGACAACAAGTACAGCTCATCACAAACAGTGTTGTCACCTCTGAGACGTGTTTCCAACCAACTGCTGAAAGTCATGATGTGTTCACATGTAATCCAGTCATCGCACTCCTCCAGGTGTTTGGAGCGCAGACTGTTCTTGTGTTCATCGACATACGGGGTAGAACTGTGTAGTGTGCTTGAGACCAAGAATATCCGTCCCTGCATATTATTGAGTCACTTCCAAGAGTGCCTTTTTCAGTCAGTCTCCCTTCATACCACAATTTAGGGAGACCTATCTTCTTAAGGCCAGGAATGAAGTCAACACAAAACCCGATAACATCCTTTGTTTGATGGCCCATAGAGATGCTTCCTTCTGGCCTAGCGCGGTTATGGACATATTTCTTTAGGACTCCCATGAACCTCTCAAAGGGGAACATATTGTGTAGAAATATGGGCCCCAAGATGACAATCTCGTCGATTAGATGAACTAGGACGTGCGTCATGATATTGAAGAAGGATGGTGGGAACACCAGCTTGAAACTGACAAGACATTGCGCCACATCACTCCTTAGCCTTGGTACGATTTCTGGATCGATCCCCTTCTGAGAGATTGCATTGAGGAATGCACATAGCTTCACAATGGCTAATCGGACGTTTTCCAGTAGAAGCCCCCTCAATGCAACTGGAAGCAGTCGCGTCATTATCACGTGGCAGTCATGAGACTTTAGGTTCTGAAACTTTTTCTCTGGCATATTTACTATTCCCTTTATATTTGACGAGAAGCCAGTCGTGACCTTCATACTGAGCAGGCATTCAAAGAAGATTTCTTTCTCTTCTTTCGTAAGAGCGTAGCTGGCAGGACCTTTATACTGCTTCGGAGGCATGCCATCTTTTTCGTGCAAACGTTGCAGGTCCTCCCGTGCCTCAGGTGTATCTTTTGTCTTGCCATACACGCCCAAGAAGCCTAGTAGGTTCACGCAAAGGTTCTTCGTCACGTGCATCACATCGATTGAAGAGCGGACCTCTAGGTCTCTCCAGTAGGGTAGGTCCCAAAATATAGATTTCTTCTTCCACATGGGTGTGTGTCCCTCAGCGTCATTCAGAACAGCTAGTCCGCCGGGACCCTTTCCAAAGATTATGTGTAAACCATTGACCATATCAAGTACGTGATCACCGGTACGCATGGCGCGCTTCTTCCGGTGATCTGCCTCGCCTTTGAAATGCTTGCCTTTCTTTCGACATTGATGGTTGGTCGGAAGAAATTGATGATGGCCCAGGTACACATTCTTCCTGCATTTGTCCAGGTATATACTTTCAGTGTCATCTAAACAGTGTGTGCATGTGTGGTTTCCTTTGTTTGTCTGTCCTGAAAAGGTTACTGAGAGCGGGCCAATCGTTGATGGTCACGAACAGCAACGCCTTTAGGTTAAATTCCTCCTTTCTGTGCTCATCACACATACGTACATCGTTTCCATTCCACGGCTGTAAAAGTTCTTCAACTAATGGCCTTAGGTACACATCAATGTCCTTGCCGGGTTGCTTAGGGCCTTAGATGAGAAGTGGCATCATAATGAACTTCCGCTTCATGCACATCCAAGGAGGAAGGTTATACACACATAGAGTCACGGGCCAGGTGCTGTGATTGCTGCTCTGCTCCCCAAAAGGATTAATGCCATCCGTGCTTAAAGCAAACCATACATTCCTTGGGTCCTTTGCAAACTCATCCTAGTACTTTCTCTAGATTTTTCTCCATTGCGACCCGTCAGCGGGTGCTCTCAACTTCCCGTCTTTCTTCCGGTCCTCACTGTGCCATCGCATCAATTTGGCATGCTCTTCGTTTCTGAACAGACGTTTCAACCGTGGTATTATAGGAGCATACCACATCACCTTCGCAGGAACCCTCTTCCTGGGGGGCTCGCCGTCAACATCACCAGGGTCATCTCATCTGATCTTATACCGCAATGCACCGCATATCGGGCATGCGTTCAGATCCTTGTATGCACCGCGGTAGAGGATGCAATTATTAGGGCATGCATGTATCTTCTCCACCTCCAATCCTAGAGGGCATACGACCTTCTTTGCTGCGTATGTACCGTCTGCCAATTCGTTATCCTTTAGAAGCTTCTTCTTCAATATTTTCAGTAGCTTCTCAAATCCTTTGTCAGCCACAGCATTCTCTGCCTTCCACTGCAGCAATTCCAGTACGGTACCGAGCTTTGTGTTTCCATCTTCGCAATTGGGGTACAACCCTTTTTTGTGATCCTCTAACATGCGATCGAACTTCAGCTTCTCCTTTTCTCTTTTGCATTGCATCCTTGCATCGACAATGACCCGGCGGAGATCATCATCATCGGGCACATCGTCTGGTTCCTCTTGATCTTCAGCAGCTTCACCCGTTGCAGCATCATTGGGCACATCGTCTGGTTCCTCTTGATCTTCCCCAGCTCCCCCCGTTGCAGCATCACCGTATTCAGGGGGCACATAGTTGTCATCGTACTCTTCTTCTTTGCCGTCTTCCATCATAAACCCTATTTCTCCGTGCCTCGTCCAAACATTATAGTGTGGCATGAAACCCAAGTAAAGCAGGTGGGAGTGAAGGATTTTCCGGTTAGAGTAAGACCTCGTATTCCCACATTCAGGGCATGGACAACACATAAAACCATTCTGCTTGTTTTCCTCAGCCGCATCGAGAAACTCATGCACGCCCTTAATGTACTCGGAGGTGTGTCTGTCACTGTACATCCATTGCCGGTTCATCTGTGTGTGTTATATATAATTAAGTGTCCAAATTAATAGAAGTTCATCATCACATTAAAACCAAAGTACATACATAGTTCTCATCTAACAACATATAGCTCTCCAGAGCATCTAATTAATTAAACCCTACATTGAAACTATGTAAAGCATTTCAATGCGAAAACAAATGCGATCATAATCGCAACCAAGGTAATAATTGATCCAACGGCATAATGATACCAAGCCTCGGTATGAATGGCATATTTTCTAATCTTTCTAATCTTCAAGCGCATTGCATCCATCTTGATCTTGTGATCATCGACGGCATCCGCAACATGCAACTCCAATATCATCTTCTCCTCCTCAATTTTTTTTATTTTTTCCTTCAACAAATTGTTTTTTCTTCAACTAAATTTAACCTCTCGACAATAGGGTCGGTTGGCATTTCCGATTCACATACATCCTACATAAATAAAATCTATGTCACGTTGGTCGGCCTAATTTTCATAAACAATAAATGAACCAATAGTTATAAATATAATATATATACCACATCCGAATCATAGATAGGACGAGGGCCGACGGGGGCGGATACCAAAACAATCGCACTATATAAGATGCAATAATAAAAGTAAGAAAATAATACAAGTATCTATGTAAACATACAAGTAAGAATATTTTTTTCCTTTCAAAAAGAAGATAAGAACAAGAGGCTCACCACGGTGGTGCCGGCGGTGAGCTCGGCGCGGGTGATCGACGGCGGTGAAGAAGGGGACGGGGCGTGACGGACCGCTAGACCTAGAAAAATATTGAGGAAAATGGAGCTTGAAGGTCGAGCTTGGAGAGGAGAAAGCTTAAGTAGTGTGGCTCAGGCATTCCATCGAACACCTTGTGTGCATAGGAGGTGAGCTAGAGCACCACCAAGCCCTCTCCCCCTCGGCCAGAAAAAAACAGAGCAGTGTGCTCTGCTCTTACGCGAGGGGGTATATATAGGCACCTCATTGGTACCAATTGGTGGCATGAACCGGGACTAAAGGGGAGCCTTTGGACCCGGTTCATGCCACCAACCGGGACCAATGGTGGTGGGCCAGGAGCGAGGCCATTGGTCCCGGTTCGTCCCACCAACCGGGACCAAAAGGTCCAGACGAACCGGGACCAATGGCCCACGTGGCCTGGCCCGCCCCCTGGGCTCACGAACCGGGTCCAATGCCCCCATGGGTCCCGGTTCTAGACTGAACCGGGACTAATGGGCTGACCCGGCCTGGACCGTTGCCCCCTTTTCTACTAGTACCACTACTAGGGAAAAGCCTATACACAGAATTTTACCAGTAGCGCTGTACAAAATCAAGCGCTGCTGCTACTTAGTAGCAGCGCGCGTGAATAAACCGCGCTACTGCTATGACTTTAGCAGTAGCGCGTACTAGCGAAAAGCGCTGCTGTTACGTTCGAACTGGGCGCACATGGCTAGCCCAACCTAGCAGTAGCGCGTATAATGGCCCAGCGCTACTGCTAATCTCCTTAGCTGCAGCGCGCTTACGTGAAAAGCGCTGCTGCTAACGGAAATAAAATAAAGTGAAAAACAAGTAGAAAAGTTAATGAAAATGAAAGAAATAGAAAGAGGAGAAAGGGAAAAAATAAAATGTAAAGAAAAAAGGGAAAAAAGGAGAAAGGAATAGCAGTAGCGGGTTTCAGTAAACGCGCTATAGCTAACTTAGCTATAGCGCGTTTCCGGAAACGCGCTACCGTTACGTTTCACTTAAACAGCGGTTTCCCCCCACCCCGCCCCCCGGCCACCAATTCTTCCCCAAATCGTCCCTCGCCCTCGCCGTCGTCTCCTCACCGCCGCCACCCGAGGCCGCCCTCAGCCTCACCGCCACCGCACGAGGCCGCCCTCAGCCTCACCGCCGCCGCCCGAGGCCGCCCTCAGCCTCACAGCCTCCGCCCAAGGCCGCCCTCCACGTCACCATCGGCGCCCTCCACCTCACCGCCGCCCGAGCCCGCCAGGACCGCCCTTGCCCGTGCCCGAGCCCGCCCTCTCCGCCCCTGCCTCCGTCACCGAGCACCTCCCCGCCACCGTCTCTCCCCTCTCTGTAAGTCCCCCACCCCTCCCCCTCACTCATCTCTCTCTGTATTTTAGAGAAAAAATTAGATGTTAATTAGATTTTTTTCAGTTAGGGCACTAGAGTTTTGCTAGGTTAATTAGGTTAGTAGTGCTGCTAGTAGTATTGGTACAGTAGGTTAATTAGGTGATGTTAAATGAATAACCTAAATGAATGAAATTAGTAGTTAACTGAATTTTTTTTCCTTTCATCATTATAGAGCACTAAAGTTAATTGAATTTTGTTCTATTAGTAGTTAAATGAATTTTCTTCTACACTATTTGAACATGTGGTTGCTCGTGTATATTTGGACACTGTTTGCAGGGAATGATGCTTAGTGGCCTATGTTTTGCCGGAATGTTGATTCATTTCTTTTCCAGCAAATTTCAGGTTCTCGATTTGTCCACTTTTTAGCAAAGCTCATGCCGAAATTTTCCGTGAATTTCGGCATGACTTGTGCTACAAACTTGGACATATCGAGTGCCCGTGATTTGCCGCACCAGGAAGGAGTCAACATTCCTGCAAAACAATAGGCCTTTTTTATGTCATTATTCATTTTATTAGGTCTAGAATTAATTGACTAGATTTAATCATAGGAAACATGGCTAGCAACGATGAAGGACAGGGTTCTGGTGATTGCGACGACGCCTATCGGGCGGCAGACGAATTTTTTAGCCTTACCGATGATCAACCGATGTTATTGCTAGGCCCACCGGTGGCATCGGGGACTGAGACCGACACGCAGACCGGTGCTGAGACTGAGACCGGCGCTCAGACTCAGACCGCATCGAGACCAGCGCTGAGACTGAGATGGGCGCCGCCTCAGGGAGCGGAGCCGATGTAGAACCGAAAGCAAAGAGGCAACGCGTTCCTAACAAACTCAGGACTACTAGAGTGGTGGTCACGGAGGTGGACGGCAAATTTGAGCCAACGGCGCCCGAGGAAGCGCATCGATGCTACGGCAATCAAATAGGATGCATCATACGGACAACCGCCACCATCAACGATGAGAAACTACAGAAGATAGAAAATATGAGGAGCTCCCTCCTAAAGAAGTTTCACCAGATATTCTTGTTCCCGAGCCCGGAATGAGAAGGATTATAAAGATCCAGATGAGGACCCGGCAATGAAGAAGATAAACAAACACGCCATGACCAAGTTTAGCGACGCGTTGGCCGCCTGGAAAAATCGAGTGAAAGCAAGGATCATCGACAAGAAGGAACCCTACTCCGAGATTGTAAACGATAATCACAGAAGAGCAGTTTCAAATATTCAAGGAGGCTTGCGAGGCCGAAGATGCCAAAAAAAAGTCTAAGTACATGAAGGGGCTTCAAGAGAGGAACATTGGGAGCCACCACCTCGGAAGCCGTGGTTACGGCGGAAAGAGGTCCAAATGGGCCAAGGAGGACGTGGAAGCCACGAGTCTGGGAATCCCAGACCCCTTGGCGGAGTTCACCATCCCACAGGAGCGTGACGTCCTCAGGGTCCGGCACCGTTGGGACCCAGTGAAAAAGGTTTATGAGACAACACTGGTCATTACAGAGTTCATGAGACTGCTGGTAATTCTAGTTTCTGATCAATTCGACTGCACACGTTAGTCATATTTGTAAACGATCGTTGTGCCTTTTGTAGAGAGAGCAGCACAGGATTGCGGCCGAAAGCGACTCGCCGTCTGAGGCATTGGCGAGGCCCAAGTGGGACACTCCATTCAACCGGGCGTTGAACATATTGAAACAACAACCGGTGGATACTCGACCGTCGTATGGACGCGTGCACGGTGTCGGAGACGGCGCCACGTGGAAGAAGTACTACCGTGAGACCACGGAGGAGAGAAAGGAAAGATGGAGGTTAAATGAAGAAAACATCGACAAGAGGGTTGAGATTGCGGTTGAGAAGAAATCAACTGAGACAGTCGCAATAGCGGTAGCTGCCGCAAAATAGGTGGCTTTAGATATTTCTACTACCTTGGTTCCGGCCGTTTTCAATTGGACCAGGCAAAATCCAAAAAAATATGCAGCGGACTTTCCCCTTGCTGACTTCTTGGCGGGGAGCGGCTCGACTAGCGTTGCACCAGCACCTGCAGCTACACCTGCTGACTTCGGATGTCTCACGTCGCATACTTTTCTTTGCAGGACGACGAAACCCCGTGCACCATATTATACACCATCGGCGACCAGAAGGTGGACGTGGGGAAGGCGACAATAATGGAGCCGAAGGAACCATTGTTCCACAGCCGGCCGATCCCCCCGAACGTCTTCAAGGTTTCTGTGGCCAGTGTCAAACCGGGCCACGAGAATTTGCCTCCTCCAGTACTACTGGGGGATGACAACGAGACACCGTGGTGGCTTGGTGATTGTTGCAATGCTGGGTGGGTCATGTTGTGGCCAAAGAGTCTGCTTCGTCTAGAGGCGGCCGGGAGCACACCCACGAGCACACAGCCTCAGCAAGGTATGAACATCAACACCCCACCTACCCAATTATCGTCGGGTGTCGGGTTGGGTGATAGCGGACGGGGTAAGGTGGAGGCTCCATTAGTCGTTGATGACATCGCCATGGATGAGGATGAGGACGGCGATGGCGCTGCTGAACAGTATGTCTATACTAGCGCCTCCTCAGGGTTTGAGCGTCATGAGTCGGTGCCTGAATTGCCGTCTCAACATATTATGGATGACCTTCCGGTAGTAAAGAAGTTTAGGAAGAGAGCGAGGAAAGGCAAAAAAACTGTTTCTATGATCCAGCCGCCTCAGCAGCCTCGGCTTCAGGACCGTATAGATATCCCCGGTGTGGATAAATGGCATATCCCCGGTCAACCAATCCTACCTGCAACAGCGCTACGGGCCAGATTCGGCGATCTAAAGAGACTTCATGACGATGTGCTGCGGGTAGAGAAAGACCTCATCGCCTCGAAAGATCCAGGATACCCACTCTACGTGGTTAACGTTCCGCGGCAAATGTCGTACGTCGACAGCTTCCCCATGGATAATTTCTTCCTCCGATTCGATTACATATTCCACATGTTTCACGTGAAGAAGCTGGATTTTACGTTTGTCCGCCTTTATGCCTTGCACATGAACTACATCATCGGGGTTGAGAAGATATCTCATATCTGTGTCGCTGACCCGTACTACATGCACGAGGGCTTCTTGGGAGTCTGCGCAAATCACCGTGAATACGCGAGGGATTACAGCGTCAGTTTCATGCTCACCAATAAGGACAAGGGGGCGATTCTCGTGCCTTATCATCCCGTGTAAGTCATCCGCGCTGCTATCCTTCCTTCGATTTCAATCATTCATTTGCACGGTGGAGGCTAATTAATTTGAGGACTTATTTTGCGCAGCGGCAGGCGCGCCGTCCTCATCATCCTCTACCCCCGATTCTCCCACGCTCTTTACTTGGACTCGTCGAAGAACATTCACAAAAAGGATTACACCCACATCAAGGATGTTCTCGACAGTGCTATGTTTTACTACCAAGCAAGGGGTGGAGAGGTCAGGGACAAGAAGAGAAGGGGCGGCAGGGTCGCCTTCGGCCATAAGACCGACTTCTGCTGCATCCAGCAACCGAACGATTCTCTTAATGATGGATTCTATGTCCTACACCACATGCTGGAGTACAGACGGGATCACCAGAACCTTCGCATGTCACCTAGGTCCGGCGATGCCCATATTCTGCAATGGGCAAAGGACATAGGAGATATCGAGGATCATCGACTTCGAGCTGAGTTCTATAACATCCAGCGCGAACTTGCCCAAATCATCATGAAGGAGGTCGTCGGAAAAACAGGGATGTTCTACGGAGACGGACAAATGTCACGGGAAGACGTCCGAACAAGGATAGCCTCTCAGCGTCTCGACCTGAAGCCTTTCACTAGGCTCGGGGACTATCTCCCTGACTTGGATGGATGGAACGACATGTTGGAGTGATTGTCGATATATGACAATGTGTCCGTTTAGTCCATACTTTCTGTATGACAAAACTTTGAGTTATTCACGGTGAAACTTTATTTGTGATGTAATTAAACCGTCCTCCTCCTCGACTAGCGAAAATCACTCTAGTTAGGGCATTTTGGGGTATGATGAACTTTGTTATTTATGCTTATGATATGTTGTTTTTATTTTTGCCAAGTCTGTCTCTTTCTGTTGCTCAACTATATATGTTGCATATCATCGACTCATGTGATGATGCAGGTGCATAGATCATAGATGGCGAAGAAGTGCTATGCCAGGAGTATATATACGACAAGTGGCCGGAGTGTCAGGCCCTTCCGGTTTCCGAGCGACAGGCAGTAGTTAGTTTAGAGGTTCAAGCTAATGCGAAAGAGGGATACGAACTCATGTTCTCAAAGTGATAGCTCTTCTCGCGCATATCATTGTTTAGATCGATGACGATGTATTTGCATATCATTCGAGACTTGTATCGCTATTTTTGAGATGATGACGAGAGACCACTTTGTGTTGGATGATGATTATGATGATGACATGATTTGATGAGACTAATTGTATGTATATGCTATGATTACATTTGTACGTGTATGATATGCTAAAGATTATTGTATAAAGCCTATTCAAATACAAAACAAATACAAAACAAATATTCAGGAAAAAAACTAATAAATAAACTAGTAGTAGCGAGGGGGGAAATTTAGCAGTAGCGCCGCATTGTTAGTAGCGCGTCCCAGCAAACAGCGCTGCAGATAATATCAGTAGCACCCTTTCCCAAAGAGCGCTACTGCTATACGTTAGCTGTAGCGCCTTATTAGTAGCGCCGGTGCCCGCGCTACTGAGAGGCCCAAAACCCTCGCTGCTGGTAGGCTTTTCCCTAGTAGTGAGTGCACGTGGGTTACCTTTATGAGGAGAATTGAGGGAATTGGCCATATCATTAATGGAATCTGTTGGCCCACGTTGGTTCCCCGACTGCTCAGTGCGTTTTGAGGTTATTTTTCGTCTCAATTCTCTTGTTCACATGGGGAAGATAGTTACCAAACATGTTAATGCTGATCTGTTTAAAGATCTTGAATAAATACAAGTTCATATATCAAAGAGGATTTCCAAGAAAATGAGCAAGTTAGAGTTTACATGCTATGAACCTTTGCACTTCATCCAGTAGGAGGCTCATAGAAGGAAAAGGAGTCACAATACAGGAGAGTGAAGTTGGGATCAAAGTATAAAATGAACTTCTCCAATCCCAATAATCCTCCTCTCCCAAATCCATCAACATGGAAGCCTAGCACCTCTTGTCGTGGTGATTCTTCCACGTTTCCATCTTCTATAAAACTCCATGATAGTCGGATTTGTGCGTTTTACACACAACCGAGTTGAAGAGAGTTGTCAGGGGTGGAATCGAGAGGGATAGCAATCTCGTGATCAATACTCATTGTACTATCTGCAAAATTACTACTAGTTCAGTCAGACGTTGCAAAATTACTATCGTGCAGAAGCTCCAAGCCATGACGGCTGTCATGCCACCGCTGGCCTCGTCGCAGCATGCAACGCTACATGTCGCATAACTGGTCGCACCCCGCACATGGCCATAGAAGTGGAGGTGACTCACGTCGCCGTGTGGTTGCTCCCTTGTATTACCTCTGTGGGTGGCACCTCTGGTGCCCATATCTGACTGTAAAACCTTGTCGCACTAGGGTCATATCAGGAGACACACTTTGCCACCCTCCCAAGCCCTAGTGTGCAATGTGAGAATAGAGGAAAGGACTATACTTTCAACAAGAGTTTCCATTCAAAGGGTGAGAATCGTAGTGTCCCTTTGAGGAGGAAGATGAACTCCCCTACCGATGTTAGCAATCCTTGCCCTCTGCAAATGTGGACAGCAAATAGTGATGATGGCATACCTTGCCCACCAAAGGAAATGGGGGGCTGTGGTGGTTCTGTCTTGGATCTCAAATGCATGTTGTCGAAGAAAATGCATAAGAGAGGGCTGACAAAGTTGTGAGTGAAGAACCGACATAAAGATAGTGCCCTTGCTTTGATCATTTGGGCAGGGAAAGAACCGACATAAAGACAGTATGGAAGGCTGCAAATAGGAAGGACTCAAGTAATAACTACCTATATTGTCCAGTCGTAACTTGTGTCCAAGATGATGACCTCATTCACTTTCAGATGCATTGGGGTAGGCAACCACGTCGCCAAGCACAAATTTGAGGCGGCTAATTCTTGGGATGGCATCCGCGTAGAAGTCATCCCGAGGAAGCGGCACATAGACATGTACCTGAATCATGATTCCCATAGGTACAAGCTTGACGTGTACTTTGAGGACATCCGGAACTTCTACAAGTGCAACTTTGTTGGGTCTAGCGGCATCTTGTTGCACGTGAGCTGCTCACCATGTTGCTCTGATACTTCCATTTCTTTCCTTTTTACATAATATTAGTTAGATGTTACGATCATATGGCGAGGTAGTGAACCCCAAATTTTAGATGTGTTTACACCTCACATATGAGATTCATGCAAGTGAGGTGAGGTAGATAAAAAGTTTGATATGCATTGTGTGCATACCTTGGTATAACTCGGTGGTATGGTTCGCTATTGTATTCAGGAAATGTGATTGGAGTGGTAATTGAATTTGCATTTGTTTGCTCTCAGACTTTAATAAAACTAGAGTATTTTTTATTATGACATATTTAGAGCCTAAACACATAAAGCTTGTTTCACTAAGTGCTATCCTAACTATCCAAATAGTCGCTTGTTTTTACATAATTAAATTTAGTTAATGGCTTTTCAAAATATTGACTCATACAAATAAGACTCTTGCTTTTGTTAACAACAGTTTATGAAATTATATCATGTTGGGTTACTGGATTGGATGTGCCTACTTTTTCTTTCCATTGCATGTGCTGGACAATTTTTTGGGGTAGGGGCATCTATTGCAAAAATAGATGATGTGCACAAGTGCTAGCAGTTTGTTAACTATTTGTATATCGGCAAATGTCACAACAAGATGTTGTATAGATCTAGTGGTATCCAGTATGTAAATTGTGGGAACATATTGCTTGAACTTTGAAACACGAAGCTGTAGATGTATTTCCTCCCTTAATACTTGCGTGAGCTAAAACTTTGGCAAATTCCCAAGTTAGGAAACTAGAGTGAACTATCACACTGGTCTTGTTTGCAATTATGCGCTAGAGCCCATAAAGTAATATGGATAGCTCTGCTATTTTTCTTTAGACACTTTTCTAAATTACTGATTTTAATGCTTCTTAGACTACTAGTTCGTCAGGCGCCTCTTATAATTCAATCTATGATTCCAATGATGGTAAAAACATATATCATCTTAACTAATGTCAATTTAATGGTTGTTTCACCTCATGTATGCACCAAGAATATGAAATACAGTTTCTGGGCCTGCAGTTTATTCAATGTTCTCAGACGACCGCTTTCATGCATGCACGGAGGATGCGAAGTTTACCTGGGTCAGAGCACTAGATTTTACACCTGACCACTCTTTCAGAAAGTGTTCAACTCTCACCCTCATACTTGATGAAGGTGCACAGTGTCACTTATTGTCAACAACATAGCTTTGTCAGGAGATTGAGTGAATTGGCCATATCAGTAATGGAATCTATTGGCCCATCGTTGGTTCCCCTAGTTTACTGCCGAGTGGCTACTTAATGCATTTTGAAGTTATTTTTCGTCTCAACTCTCTAGTTTCATTGGGAAGATAGTCGCCAAACACATTAATGCTAAATATGCTTAAAGCTCGTGAAGAATACCACTTCATATTTCAAGGAGGATTTCGAGAAAATGGGCAAGTTAGAGTTTACATGCTATGAACCTTTGCATTTCATCCAGTAGGAGGCTCATAGCAGGAAAAGGAGCCACAATACCAGAGAGTGGGGCTGGGATCAAAGATTAAATGAACTTCTCCGATCTTAATAATTCTCCTCTCCCAAATCCACCATCCTGCAAGCCTAGCGCCTCTTATCATGGTGATTCTTCCATGTTTCCATCCTCTATAAAACTACATGATAGACAGATTTGTGTGTTTTACACAAGTGGGTCGAGGAGAGATCAAGTGGAAATCACACAAAATGTTGGAGGGATGAAGGGGGATAACAATATTGTCATCAATACTCATTACACTAGCTGCAAAGTTACTACCAGTTCAATCGGGTGTTGCAAAATTACTATCATGTAGACGCTGCAAGCATCGCCTTGTGAGCCCCAACGACTTTCATGCCACCGCTGGCCTCGCCGCAGCACGCAACATCGCATGTCGGACAACTGCTCGCACCCCGCCCATGGCCACAAAGGCGTAGGTGACTCGCATTGTCGTGCGTTTCCCCCCTTGTACTACCTCTTGGGGTGGCACCTCATGTGCCCATATCCGACAGGAAAACCTAGTCGCACTTGGGTCAGAAAACGAGACACACTTTGCCTCCCTTGCAAGCCCTATAGTCGTATCTAATCTACTGCCAGGGGCTTCATAAAGATTAGATCCATGGAGAAGAGGTGGAGAGCATGCAGTATGAGAATAGAGGAAAGGACTATATTTTCGGCAAGAATTTTCATTCAAAGGGTGAGAATCATAATGTTCCTTTGAGGAGGAAGATGGACTCCCGTACTGATGTTTGCAAACCTTGTCCTCTACAACTATGGAGAGCAAATAGTGATGATGGCATACCTTGCCGACCAAAGGAAATGGGAGTCGTGGTGGTTCTATCTTGGATCTCAAATGCATGTTTTCGGAGAAAATGCATAAGAGAGGTCTTACAAAGTTGTGAGGAGTGAAATATTTGCAAAAGCAACATTTTCTAGAAGTGATCAGTGCCCTTCCTTTAATCACTCGGGCAGGGTAAGAACTGACATAAAGACAGTATGGAAGGCTACAAATAGGAAGGACTCAAGTGATCCCTACCTATATTGTCCAGTCGCCACTTGTCTCCATGATGATGACCTAATTCACTTCCAAATGCATTGGGCTAGGCAACCGCGTCGCCGAGCGCAAATTTAAGGCGACTAATTCTTCGTATAGCGTCCACGTAGAAGTCATCACGGGGAAGTGGCGCATAGACCTGTACCTGAATCATGATTCCTAGAGGTGCATGCTTGAGATGTTCTTTGAGCACATCCGGAACTGCTACAAGTGCAACTTTGTTGGGCCTAGCGGCTTCTTGCTGCAGGTGAGCTGCTCACCGTTTTGCTCTAATACTTCTATTTCTTTCCTTTTTACATAATATTAGTTAGACGTTACGATCACATGGCGAGGTAGAAATCCCTAAATGTTAGATGCATTTACATCTCACATATGAGATTCATGCAAGTGAGGTGAGGCGGATAAAAAGTTTGATAGGCATTGTGTGCATACCTTGGTATAACTTGGTGGTATGGTTCACTATTGTATTCGTGAAAATTGAGTAGAGTAGTAACTGAATTTGCACTTGTTCTCAAACTTTAGTAAAACTAGAGTATTTTTTGTTATGATATATTTAGAGCCTAAACACATTTGTCACTTATTGTCAACAGCTTACCTTTGTCAGGAGAATTGGGGAATTGGTCGTACCACTAATGGAATCTGTTGTCCCATCGTTGGTTCCCCTTGTTGACTGCCTGAGTGGCTCCTCGTCACATTTTGAAGTTATTTTCGTCACAATTCTCTTTTTCAAATGGGGAAGATAGTTGCCAAACATGTTAATGTTGATCTTTTTAAAGCTCTTTAAGAAATACCAGTTCATATTTCATGAGGATATTTTAGAAAACGAGCAAGTTAGAGTTTACATGCTATGAATCTTTGCACTTCATCAAGCAGGAGGCTCATACTAGGAAAAGGAGCCGCAATACTTTGATGTCCAGTAGGACCGAAGTTGAAGGAAAATTAATGATGTGTTACACAATTCACATTAGTCCATCCAAAAATATACTACTTGGGACCTGAGGAAGAAGTCTCAAATTATGTGGTTAACCCTCATATAAAGTATGCTTCTGACTTTGCTAAAGTTACTTTTGTTGACGAAGACTGTAGTAAGCTTTTTCCAGATGTTATCTCTACTAGAATTGGATGCGGGTTCTTTTCCCAACCCTTGAAAACTGGTTTTATTATCGCATTTTATCTATCCTGAAAGAAGGACTTCCCATTAGTCCAAAGAAGTATGAATTCCTACCCTTCTCAGCAGGTCAACTTCATGGAAGTTCTGTTTGGATGTTTGCTTCTAATGATTCCCTTAAGGCCGAGGATATAAGAAAGTGAGTGGGCCACTTTGATGAAATTCACTAGAATGGGCCAGCCGTTGAGCTCCTCCAGACAAACATTTGAAATCCTTCCACGGGATGTGGAAGAGATTCAAAAATTTTAAGTCACAATTGATGGCACTAAATACATATTTTCTAATGGTATTGGGAAGATACTGAGAGATTTGCCAAAGAAATTGATCACCAAATTGGATTAGACCATACTAACCCTTCTTCAGCTTTTCAAATAAGGTATGGTAGTGTTAGCTACAAAGGAGTTGGTTGTCGACCATGATTCCTTTCATAATATTTATCCGCAGCCTACAAAGAGAAATTCGAATCTTAGAGCACAATGTTTAACATTATAAGTTACAAGTTGGAGCAAAGCCCAACCATGATGTATGAATCATGAAATTATGTCATGTTGGGGTAATGGTTTGGATGTGCCTTCTTTTTCTCACCAATGCACGTGCTGAATAATTTTTTGGGGCAAGGGCATCTATTGCAAAAATAGATGATGTGCAACAGTGCTAGCAGTTTGTTAACTATTTATATATGGGCAAATGTTACAGCAAGATGTTCTTTGGATCTAGTGGTATCCAGTATGTCAAATGTGGGAACATCTTGCTGGAACATTCAAACATGAAGCTCTAGATGTACTTCCTCCCTTAATACTTGCGTGGGCTAAAAATTTGGCAAATCCCCATGTCAGGAAACTAGAGTGAACTATTATAGTGGTCTGGTTTGCAATTATGCGTTAGAGCCCATAAAGTAAGATGGATAGCTCTGCTATTTTTATTTACACTCATATACATATCTCACTTGGTGGTTTCTGATTAGAGTGATATGGATTTGAAGCTCATCTGGTGAATACACCACCGATAATTTTCTAAATTACTAAATGTAATGCTTCTTAGACTATTAGTTGGTCAGGCGCCTCTTATAATTCATTCTATAATTCTGAAGCTAGTTAAAATATATATCATCTTCAGTAATGCCAATTTGATGTTTGTTTTAGCTCATGTATGCACCAAGAATATGCACTACAATTTCTGGGCCTGCAGTTTATTCAAGGTTCTCAGATGACTGCTTTCATGCATGCATGGAGGATGCAAAGTTTACTTGGGTCAAGGCACTAGATTTTACACCTAACCACTCTTTCAGTACGTGTTCAACTCTCACCCTCATACTTGATGATGGTGCACCCGTGTCACTTATTGTCAACAACGTACCTTTGTCGGGAGAATTTAGGGAATTAGCCATATCATTAATGGAATCTGTTGGCCCATCATTGGTTCCCCTTATTGAGTGACGAGTGGCTACTCAGTGCCTTTTGAAGTTATTTTTTGTATGAACTCTCTTGTTCCATGGGGAAGATAGCCGCCAAACATGTTATTGCTGATATGTTTAAAGCTCCTGAAGAAATACCACTTCATATTTCAAGGAGGTTTTCCGAGAAAATGAGCAAGTCAAAGTTTACAAGTTGTGGACCTTTGCATTTCATCCAGTAGGAGGCTCATAGCAGGAAAAGGGGCACAATACCAGGGGTGGGGCTGTGATCAATGTATTAAATGAACTTCTCCAATATCAATAATTCTCCTCTCTGATATCCACCATCATGCAAGCCTACCGCCTCTTGTAATTGTCGTGGTGATTCTTCCACGTTTCCATCCTCTATAAAACTACATGATAGAGGGATTTGTGTGTTTTACACACAAGCGGGTCAAGGAGAGATCAAGTGGAAGTCACACAAATTGTTAGAGAAGGAATGGAGGGGGATAACAATATTGTGATCAACAGTCATTTCACTATCTGCAAAGTTACTACCAGTTCAGTCGGATGTTGCAAAATTACTATCGTGTAGTGCCACGAGCATCGCCAGCGAGCCCCGATGGTTGTCATGCCACTGCTGGCCTCGCCGCGGTGCGGGGCGCTACATGTCGCACAATTGCTCGCACCCTGTGCATAGCCACAAAAGTGAGGTGACTCGTGTCGCCGTGTGGTTGCCCCCTTGTATTACCTCTTGGGGTGGCACCTCATGTGTCCAAATTCGACAGGAAAACCTTGTAACACTAGAGTCAGATCACGAGACACACTTTGCCTCCCTTGCAAGCCCTAGAGTCGTGCCTCATCTACTGCTCGGAGCTTCATAAAGATTAGATCCCCGGAAGAGAAGAGGTGGAGAGCATGCAGTATGAGAATAGAGGAAAGGACTATATTTTCGGCAAGAATTTCATTCAAAGGGTGAGAATCATAGTGTCCCTTTGAGGAGGAAGATGGCCTCCCCTACTGGTGTTACCAAACCTTGCCCTCTGCAACTATGGAGAGAAACTAATGATGATGAAATCCTTGCCCACCAAAGGAAATGGGGGGTTGTGGTGGTTCTGTCTTGGATCTCAAATGGATGTTTTCGGATAAATTGCATAAGAGAGGGCTGAAAAAGTTGTGAGGAGTGAAATATTTGCAAGAGCAACATTTAGTATAAGTGATTAGTGCCCTTGCTTTGATCATTCAAGCAGGGTAAGAACTGATGTAAAGACAGTACGGAAGGCTGCAATAGGAAGCACTCAACTGATAACTACCTATATTGTCCAAACGCCACTTGTCTCTATGATGATGACCTAATTCACTTTCAGATGCATTGGGCTAGGAAACCGCGTCGCCGAGCACAAATTTAAGGTGACTAATTCTTGGGATAGCATCCGCATAGAAGTCATCCCGGGAAAGTGGCGCATAGACCTGTACCTAAATCATGATTCCCAGAGGTGCAAGCTTAAGGTGTTCTTTGAGCACGTCCAAAACTGCTAAAAGTGTAGCTTTGTTGGGCCTTGCGGCATGTTGCTGCAGGTGATGAGTTGCTCACCGTGTTGCTCTAATACTTCTATTGCTTTCCTTTTTAAATAATATTAGTTAGATGTTACAATCACATGGCGAGGTAGAAAGCCCCAAATGTTACATGCATTTACATCTCACATATGAGATTCGTGGAAGTGAGGTGAGGCGGATAAAAAGTTTGATATGCATTGTGTGCATACCTTGGTATAACCTGGTGGTACGGTTTGCTACTATATTCATGAAATGTGAGTAGAGTGGTAACTGAATTTGCATTTATTCTCAAACTTTAGTAAAACTAGAGTATTTTTTGTTATGGTATATTTAGATCCTAAACACATTTGACACTTATTGTCTACAGCTTACCTTTGTCAGGAGAATTGGGGGAATAGGTCATATCATTAATGGAATCTGTTGGCACATTGTTGGTTCCCCTTGTTGACTGCCCGAGTGGCTGCTCATTGCCTTGTGAAGTTATTTTCATCTAAATTCTCTTGTTAACATGGGGAGGATAGTAGCCAAACATGTTAATGCTAATCTATTTAAAGCTCTTTAAGAAATACCAGTTCATATTTGAAGGAGGATTTTTGAGAAAATGAGCAAGTTAGAGTTTACATGCTATGAATCTTTTCACTTCATCCAGCACGAGGCTCATACTAGGAAAATGAGTCGCAATACTTTGATGTCTAGTAGGGCCGAAGTAGAAAGAAAATTCACATTACTCCATCCAAAAATATACTGCTTGGGACCTAAGGAAGAAGTTTCAAATTATGTGGTCAACCCTCATAGAAAGTATGCTTTTTCATTTTGACAGAGTTACTTTTGTTGACGAAGACTACAGTAAACTTTTTCCAGATGTTATCGCCGCTAGAACTAGATGAGGGTTATTTTCCCAACCCTTGAAAACTGGTTGTATTATCGCATTTTATCTATCCTAAATGGATTTTCCGTTGGTCCAAAGAAGTATAATTCCTTTCCATCTCAGATGCAACTTCGTGGAAGTTCTATTTGGATGTTTGCTTCTAATGATTCCCTTAAGGCCGAGTATATAAGAAAGTGGATGGGCCACTTCGAAGAAATTCACTAGAATGGACCAGCTGTTCAGCTCCTCCAGACAAACAATTGAAATCCTGCCACGGGATGTGGAAGAGATTCCAGATATTGAAGTCACAATTGATGGAACTAAATACCTATTTTCTGATGGTATTGCGAAGATACTGAGGGATTTCCCCAAGAAATTGCTCACCGAATTGGATTAAACCGTACTAATCCTCCTTTAGCTTTTCACATAGGGTATGGTAGTGGTAGCTACAAAGGAGTTGTGGTTGTTGTTGTCGACCATGATTCCTTTCGTAATATTTCTCCGCGACCTAACATGAATAAATTTGAATCTAAGAGCGCAATGTTTAACATTACAAGTTGGAGCAAAGCCTAGACATGCTATATGAATAAATTATGTCATGTTGGGTTAATGGATTGGATGTGCCTTCTTCTTATTTCTAATGCATGTGCTCGACAATTTTTTGGGGCAGGGGCTTCTATTGCAAAAATAGATGATGTGCACCGGTGCTAGTAGGTTGCTAACTATTTATATATGGGAAAATGTTACTGCAAGATGTTATATGGATCTAGTGGTATCCAATATGTCAAATGTGGGAATATCTTGCTTGAACTTTGCAACAGGTAGCTCTAGATGTACTTCCTTCCTTAATACTTGCGTGGGCTAAAATTCTAGCAAATTCCCAAGTTAGGTAACTAGAGTGAACTATCACGTCTTGTTTGCAATTATGCGCTAGAGCCCATAAAGTAAGATGGATAGCTCTGCCATTTTTGTTTACACTCCTATTCATATCTCAGTTGGTGGTTTTTAATTAGAGTGATACGGATTTGAAGCTCTTCTAATGAATACACATCACCGATACATTTCTAAATTACTGATTGTAATGCTTCTTAGACTATTAGTTGGTCAATCGCCTCCTATAATTCATTCTATAATTCTGAAGATGGTATATATATATATCATCTTGAGTAACGTCAATTTAATGTTTATTTCAGCTCATGTATGCACCAAAATATGCACTAAAATTTATGGACCTGCAGTTTATTCAAGGTTCTTAGATGACCGCTTTCATGCATGCATGGAGGATGCGGATTTTACCTGGGCAGAGCACTAGATATTATACCTAACCACTCTTTCAGTAAGTGTTCAACTCTCACCCTCATACTTGATGAAGGAGCACCCGTGTTACTTATTGTCAACAACGTGCCTTTCCCAGGAGAATTGAGGGAATTGGCCATATCATTAATGGAATCTGTTGGCCCATCGTTGGTTCCACTTGTTGACTGCCAAGTGGTTGTTTAGTGCCTTTTGAAGTTATTTTTTGTCTCAACTCTCTAGTTCCACGGGGAAGATAGTCTCCAAACATGTTATTATTGATATGTTTAAAGCTCTTGAAGAAATACCACTTCATATTTAAAGGAGGATCTTTGAGAAAATGAGCAAGTTAGAGTTTACATGCTAGGAACCTTTGCATTTCATCCAGTAGGAGGCTCATAGCAGGAAAATGAGCCATAATACCAGAGAGTGGGGCTAGGATCAAAGTATTAAATGAACTGTTCCAATCCCAATCATTCTCCTCTCCCAAATCCACCATCAGGCAAGCCTAGCGCCTCTTGTCGTCGTGATTCTTCCACGTTTCCATCCTCTATAAAACTACATGATAGACGGATTTTGTGTTTTACACACAAGAGGATCAAGGAGAGATCAAGTGGAAGTGTCACAAATTGTTATGGGACGAACGAAGAGGGATAGCAATATTGTGATCAATACTCATTGCAGTATCTACGAAGTTACTACCAGTTAAGTCGGATGTTGCAAAATTAGTATCGTGCATGCGCCGCGAACATCGCCACGCGAGCCAAGACGGCTGTCATGCCACCGCTGGACTCGCCGCAGCATGCAACGCCACATGTCGCACAACTACTCGCACCCCGCGCATGGCCACGCAAGTGAAGGTGACTCATGTCGCTGGGCATTTTCCCCATTGTATTACCTACTGGGGTGGCACCTCATGTGCCCAATAGCCAACAGGAAAACCTTGCCGCACTAGGGTCAGATCATGAAACACACGTTGCCTCCCTTGCAAGCCCTAGAGTCGTGCCTCGTCTACTACTGGGAGCTTCATCAAGATTAGATCCCCGAAGGAGAAGAGGTGGATAGCATCCAATATGAGAATAGAGGAAAGGACTATATTTTCGGCAAGAATTTTCATTCAAAGGGTGAGAATCATAGTATCCCTTTGAGGAGGAAGAAGGACTCCACTACTTATGTTAACAAACCTTGCCCTCTGCAACTATGGAGAGCAAATAGTGATGATGACATACCTTGCCCACCAAAGGAAATGGAGGGTTGTGGTGGTTCTGTCTTGGTTCTCAAATACATGTTTTCACAGAAAATTCATAAGAGAGGGCTGACAAAGTTGTGAGGAGTAAAATATTTACAAAATAAACATCTTGTAGAAGTGATCAGTGCCCTTGCTTTGATCATTCGGGCTAGGTAAGAACTGACTTAAATACAATATGGAAGGCTGCAAATAGGAAGGACTCAAGCGATAACTACCTATATTGTCCAGTTGCTACTTGTCTCCATGATGATGACCTAATTCACTTTCAGATGCTTTGTGCTAGGCAACCGCGTTGCCGAGCACAAATTAGAGGCGGCTAATTCTTGGGATAGCCTTTGCCTAGAAGTCATCCCGGGGAGGCGGCGCATAGACCTGTACGTGGATCATGATTCCCATAGATGCAAGAGCTTGAGGTGTTATTTGGGCATACCCTAAACTGCTGGAAGTGCAACTTTGTTGGGCCTAGCGGCATCTTGCTGCAGGTGAGCTCCTCATCGTGTTACTCTAATACTTATATTTATTTCCTTTTTACATAATATTAGTTAGAATTTACGAGCACATGGCGAGGTAGAGAGCCCCAAATCTTAGATGCATTTACATCTTACATATGAGATTCATGCAAGTGAGGTGAGCCAGATAAAAAGTTTGATATGCTTTGTGTGCATACCTTGACATAACTCGGTGGTATGGTCACTAATGTATTCGTGAAATGTGAATAGAGTGGTAACTGAATTTGCATTTGTTCTCAAACTTTTCTAAAACTAGAGTATTTTTTGTTATGGTATATTTAGAGCCTAAACACATTAGTCACTTATTGTCAACAACGTACCTTTCTCAGGAGAATTGGGGGAATTGGTCGTATCATTGATGGAATCTATTGGCATGTCGTTGGTTCCCGTTGTTGACTGCCCAAGTGGCTGCTCATTGCCTTTTGAAGTTATTTTCGTATCAATTCTCTTGTTCACATGGGGAAGATAGTTGCCAAACATGTTAATGCTGATCTGTTTAATGCTCTTTAAGAAATACCAGTTCATATTTCAAGGAGGATATTTGAGAAAATGAGCAAGTTAGAGTTTACATGCTATGAATCTTTGCACTTTATCCAGCAGGAGGCTCATACTAGGAAAAGGATCTGCAATACTTTGTTGTCCACTAGGACCAAAGTTGAAGGAAAATTATTGATGTGTTACAGAATTCACATTACCCCATCCAAAAATATACTACTTTGGGACCTGAGGAAGAAGTTTCAAATTATGTGGTTAACCCACATAGAAACTATGTTTCTGACTTTGAGAGAGTTACTTTTGTTGACGAAGACTACAGTAAGCATTTTCCAGATGTTATCTCTGCTAGAACTAGATGAGCGTTCTTTTCCGAACCCTTGAAAACTAGATGTATTATCGCGTTTTATCTATCCTACTAAAAGGACTTTCCATTTGTCCAAAGAAGTATGAATTCCTGGCCTTCTCAGCTGGTCAACTTCTTGGAAGTTCTATTTATATGTTTGCTTCTAATGATTCCCTTGAGGCCGAGGATATAAGAAAGTGGATGGGCCACTTTGAAGAAATTTGCTAGAATGGGCCAGCTGTTCAGCTCCTCTAGACAAAACAGTTGAAAACCTGCCACGGGATGAGGAAGAGATTCCAAATATTGAAGCCACAATTGATGGCAGTAAATTCATATTTTCTAATGTTATTGGGAAGATACTGAGAGATTTGCCAAAGAAATTGCTCATCAAATTGGATTAAACTGTACTAATCCTCCTCGAGCTTTTCAAATAAGGTATAGTAGTGGTAGCTATAAAGGAGTTGTTGTTGTCGACCATGATTCCTTTCGTAATATTTCTGAGCGACCTAACATGAAGAAATTCGAATCTAAGAGCACAATGTTTAACATTACAAGTTCGAGCAAAGCCCACCCATGCTATATGAATAAATTATGTCATGTTGGGTTAATGGATTGGAGGTGCCTTCTTTTTCTTTCCAATGCATGTGCTGGACAATTTTTTGGGGCCAGGGCATCTATCGCAAAAATAGATGATGTGCAACAGTGCTAGCAGTTTGTGAACTATTTATATATGGGAAAATGTTAAAGCAAGATGTTATATGGATCTAGTGGTATCCAGTATGTCAAATGTGGGAAATCTTGCTCTAACTTTGAAACAGGAAGCTCTAGTTGTACTTCCTCCTTTAATACTTGCGTGGGCTAAAAATTTGGCAGATTCCCAAGTTAGGAAACTAGAGTGAACTATCACAGTGGTCTGGTTTGCAATTATGCGCTAGAGCCCATAAAGTAAGATGGATTGCTCTGCTATTTTTATTTACACTCCTATACATATCTCAGTTGGTGGTTTTTAATTAGAGTGATACAGATTTGAAGCTCATCTGATGGATACACATCACCGATACTTTTCCAAATTACTGTTTGTAATGCTTCTTAGACTATTAGTTGGTTAGTCACCTCTTATAATTCATTTCTATAATTCTGAAGCTAGTTTGTTTCAGCTCATGTATGCACCAAGAATATGCACTACAGTTTATGGGCCTGCAGTTTATTCAAGGTTCTCAGATGACCGCTTTCATGCATGCATGGAGGATGCGGAGTTTACCTCGGCAGAGCACTAGATTTTACACCTAACCACTCTTTCAGTAAGTGTTCAACTCTCACCCTCATACTTGATGAAGGAGCACCTGTGTCACTTATTGTCAACAACGTGCCTTTGTCAGGAGAATTGAGGGAATTAGCCATATCATTAATGGAATCTGTTGGCCCATTGTTGGTTCCCCTTGTTAACTGCCGAGTGGCTGCTCAGTGCCTTTTGAAGTTATTTTTGTCTCAACTCTCTAGTTCCACTGGGAAGATAGTCTCCAAACATGTTATTGTTGATATTTTTAAATCTCTTTAAGAAATACCACTTCATCTTTCAAGGAGGATTTCCGGGAAAATGAGCAAGTTAGAGTTTACATATTATGAACCTTTGCATTTCATCCAGTAGGAGGCTCATAGCAGGAAAAGGAGCCACAATACCAGAGAGTGGGGCTGGTATCAAAGTATTAAATGAACTTCTCCAATCCGAATCATCCTCCTCTCCCAAATCCACCATCATGCAAGCCTAGCGCCTCTTGTCGTTGTGATTCTTCCACGTTTCCATCCACTATAAAACTACATGATAGACGGATTTGTGTGTTTTACACACAAGGGGATCAAGGAGAGATCAAGTGGAAGTCACACAAATTATCAGGGGAGGAATGGAGCGGGTAGCAATATTGTGATCAATACTCATTTCACTATCTGCAAAGTTACTACCACTTCAGTCGGATGTTGCAAAATTACTATCGCGTAGACGCCGCGAGCATCGCCATGCAAGCCCAGACGGTTGTCATGCCACCGCTAGCCTCGTCTCCGCTTGCAACGTCACATATCGAACAACTGCTCGCACCCCGCGCATGGCCACATAAGTGAAGGTGAATCGCGTCGCCATGCAGTTGCCCCCTTGTATTACCTATTGGGGTGGCACCTCATGTGCCCATATTCGACAGGAAAACCTTGTCGCACTAGGGTCAGATCACGAGACACACTTTGCTTCCCTTGCAAGCCCTAGAGTCGTGCCTCATCTGTTGTTGGGAGCTTCAAAAAGATTAGATCCCCGGAGGAGAAGAGGAGGAGAGCATGCAACATGAGAATAGAGGAAAGGACTATATTTTCGGCAAGAATTTGCATTCAAATGGTGAGAATCATAGTGTCCCTTTGAGGAGGAAGATGGACTCCCCTACTGATGTTAACAAACCTTGCCCTCTGCAACTATGGAGACCAAGTAGTGATGATGCCATACCTTGCCCACCAAAGGAAATGGGAGGTTGTGGTGGTTATGTCTTGGATCTCAAATACATGTTTTCGGAGAAAATGCATAAGAGAGTGTTGACAAAGTACTGAGGAGTGAAGTATTTGCAAAAGCAACATTTAGTAGAAGTGATCAGTGTCCTTCCTTTGATCATTCGAGCAGGGTAAGAACTGACATAAAGACAGTAAGGAAGGCTGCAAATAGGAAGGACTCAAGTGATAACTACCTATATTGTCCAATCGCCAGTTGTCTCCATGATCATGACCTAATACACTTTCAGATGCATTGGGGTAGGCAACCGCGTTGCCGAGCACAAATTTGAGGCGGCTAATTCTTGGGATAGCGTCCGCGTAGAAGTCATCCCGGGGAAGTTGCGCATCAACTTGTACCTGAATCATGATTCCCAGAGATGCAAGCTTGAGGTGTTCTTTGGGCACATCCGAAATTGCTACAAGTGCAACTTCGTTGGGCCTAGCGGCATCTTGCTACAGGTGAGTTGCTCACCGTGTTGTTCTAATACTTCTATTTCTTTCCTTTTTACATAATATTAGTTAGACGTTATGATTACATGGCGAGGTAGAAAGCCCCAAATGTTAGATGCATTTACATCTCATATATGAGATTCATGCAAGTGAGGTGAGGCGGATAAAATAATTGATATGCTTTGTGAAGTGTTCAACTCTCACCCTCATACTTGATGAAGGTGCAATGGTGTCATTTATTGTCAACAGCTTAGCCTTCATCAAAAGAATTAGGGGAATTGGTTGTATTATTAATGGAAATTGTTGTCCCATCTTCGGTTCCCCTTGTTCACTGCCTGAGTGGCTGCTCAGTGTAGTTTTTTTCAGCACTACCTCCACTAAGTGCACATCACTCAGAAAACACAATTGTAGCCAAAGTGGGTGTCGTATACCAAGAAAGCATATTGGTGACAACACTTTTCCCAAATTAAAGTATTAAATGCACTTCTCCAATTCCAATAATTCTCCTCCCAAAACCATCATCATGCAAGCCTAGCACCTCATGTCGTGGCGATTCTTCCATGCTTTCGTCCTCTATAAAACTACATGATTGTTGGATTTGTGTGTTTTACACACAAGCGAGTTGAGGAGAGATTAAGAGGAAATCACACGAATTGTCAGGGGAGGAATGGAGGGGGGGTAACAATATTGTGATCAACACTCATTGCACTATCTGCAAAATTACTGCCAATTTAGTTGGATGTGGCAAAATTACTATCGTGCAGACACCACGAGCATCGTCACGCGAGCCCGCACATGACCAGTTCCACACACTGCTACAATACCGCCACGCCTGACTGGCAAGGCTTCGAGCCGCACTGCCGCGTGAAGAGCTCGCCGCTGCGTGAGCAGCCATGGCCCCACCGCCATGTGTGTGCCTGCCGTCACTGGCCATGGAGGTGGACCGCGGCATGCCCTAACCCTCGCTGCATCGTCCGAACAACTAGGAGAGTTTTCCTTTAGGGAACGACCGGATAGAGGAAGATGATGTGCGTTCCATGTGGACCTGGTAACCCACATACACCAGTTGCCACACCTTGCAGCAGTGCCGCCACTTGGCTAGGCTTCGAGTTGCACCGCCGCGTCACGCCACCGTGTGCAGAGCAACTATGACCTCATGGCCATGCACGTGCCTGACGGCGGCGTGCCCTAACCCTTGCTGCATCGTCCGAACAACCGAGGAGAGGTTTTCTTTTAGGGAATGGCCGGATAGAGGAAGAGGATGTGGGTTCTATGTGACGCCCATATATAGGACAACCCACTTAATCCACTTCCAGAAACGCAAGATACGTGGACTTTCAAGTGGACACCGTGCAGCCCACATCCACGTACCTGAGATATGTATAGCACATCTACATCTACATCTACATCTACATGTGTATTCTGCTTCATAATTTCACAACACGTACAAATTTGACTTTCTTAGGGAACAAATTTGATTTTCTTGTAAGGCAAAAAAATGAAATTGAAGGCTGGCAAGGAGATGAGGGAAGATTTGGAACAACGGGGAAAAGGGGAAACATCACGTGAGAGGGGTGCTCAAATATTTAGGGTCTAACCGTCATAACTAACTAGGGGCTTTCGTTTCTTCCCACTTTGGCTTTGATTGGACGCGCGCCGCCAGCCATCAACGACAGTTCATCCTCGCTCCAGCTCCAATGGACAGTTCCCCCTCGCTGCCAATTCGTCTCCATCGCCTTCCCGTCCCAACAGCACGTAGAATGGACAGTTCCTCCTTGCTCCAGCTCCAGATTATCATTTAGACAACAATCTCCCGAGCACTCCCTTGTCCAGAGCGAATCACCTATGTTGCTAACTCCATGTCCCTCCAACCTTCTCAGCATCGTCGATGGAAACCCCGCTAGATTTGGATCCGCGGAGGGACACCGGCGATCACTACGGGGCCAGGAGCGCCGCCCTGGAGACGAATGCCAAAGGCTTTAGTGTGGAGATGGTTCATGGTTGTCGCCCCGGTGGGGAGCGGCGCCACAGCCGACGTCTTCGCCCCGGAGGGCGTTGTCCTGGTCTCCTGGGGACGAACGGCGTCACGTGACTCACGTCAAGGGGAGCGAGGGTGTTGTCTCCGAATGCGTCGCCTCGGGGACGAACGGCATCGGGTTGGAGGGGAGCGACGACGGCGCCGAGGTTGGCGCTCCACCGGAGGCTAGCGCCAAGGTGGTCGTCACCGTCGATGCGTGGCTCTGCCACCAAGTAAGCAATTTTCTAGTTATCTTCGCTAGTTCATGTGCTAGATCATTGCTATCTCTTCCAATTTTATGAATTGGGTATCTCTTGGTTGGTGGAAGAAACTCTCTTGCCATACCTCGAACAGGCAGCGCCGTCATCTCCCAGTCTTGCCTTCGTTGGAAAGAAAGAAACCACAGGGTATTTAGTGAACAGTTTAATTCGGTTGATGTTGTTGTTGCGATGATTAGAGCTGATCTTCAGATGGTGGACCGTCTTTTACCGAGCGATAGATCTATGTACATGATTTCCATCTCGCCTTGTTTGAAACACTCGTCTGCTCCGAAGATCTCGACGACTCTATTCAACACTCTAGGCCTGGGGCAACGAAGTGTAATACACAGTTTTGAAAAAGTTCTCCTGAACTTGTGACCGTGCACACCACAACATAAGGCTTTGTACAATGCAAGACGCTTAGGGAGCTGCTTAGTAAAATAAATCCAGTTTTTCTTTAGCATCAATGCTTATCTTTATAGGGTGCTTAATTAAGCATCTACCTTGTATAAATAAGCACCGGTGCTTAAAAAAACTGGTTTATTTCTTGAAGCACCTCCCCTAAGCACCTTTAATTGTACAAGGCCTAAGAAGCACGAGACCACACTGCTCAGCTTTGATTAACACTCGTTGCACTAGCTGCAAAATTACTACCAATTCAGTCGGATGTTTCAATCAACTCAATCTGATGTGTGCCTTTTATGAGAGATTTTGATGGGGATTGTTTGTATGGATATGTCCCACAACCTACACAATCAAGTGTTGAGTATGGAGAGCTAGTTAGCTTAAGCCAATAACTATTAAATGTCCTAGATGGTCGAAGTTTGGTGTCATTAGAGGTGATCTTCAGATGGCGGGGCGGGATGGTGCACTGCGGCCACCTCCACCAGAGAACCAGGGCGTGACGCCCGGTCATCATCCTCGGCCGGCTCCACCGCCTCATTACATCACGAAGCCGGTGCAGAATAGGCATGGGCCGGTGCAGACGCATGCACCGCCGCCTCCTCATAACACGGGTGCTGGAGGTGCTTCTGGAACGCCCGGGGTCAATGGGGAGATGATGGTTACAATGCATATGGGGATGGACAACACCGTGGTTCATCGTCGACGGGTGGTGGCCGTGGATATGCCTAGCAGAATGACGGTGCGGTGGAGAGACCTTTTCTCGGTCCTCCGGGTGGTTTTGTTGAGGGGGCGTCTGGCCCAGGTTATCGGCAGCGGGGCAGTGACCGCGGTCATCGTGGTGGTCGAGGTGGTCGGTTCCGTCAACGGCAGCCTCCTCCGCGTGTAGTCGTTGAGCAGACGGCCGCCGCCAGGACCGTCGAGGCGACGGTGCTATCCGGTCAGGCTATGGATGTGGTGACGACGCTCGCTAATGCTAAGATACCCGGGAATGAGACCATGGTGTCAGTGTCAGTGGAGGCGACAGACAGAGTTGATTCGGACAGAGCGTCCAAGTGGGCACGCAAGAAGGAGAAAATATTTTGCTATCTTTGTGGAGAGAAGGGTCATTTTATTGTTGAATGTGTGGCTGAACTTTGTGATACTTGTGGCAAGCCAGCACATGATACATAGGAATGTCCGATTTTGCGTGATCAGATACCGTCTCTCATGATGTATGGAGTGTATTGTGCTGAGCTCACGTTCTTTGAGTCTCCTAGCACGAGGGAGACTCCTGAGGAGCCCCAGAGTCTGACCACTGAGGTTGTCAAAGTCACCAAAGGAGAGGTCTCTGAGACCCAGATTGTGCAAAGACTGAAGGAGTTAGCTCCAGGTGACTTCCAGTGGGAGCTTGTTAGTCTCGACGCAAAAATGTTTAGGGTTGAGTTCCCTTCGGTTGAGGATTTGCAGAGACTTCTGAGTTTTCGGATGTGCAAAGTGCCAGGCACAGAATGCATCCTCGAGTTTTGCGAGTGGAAGAAAGTCGAACCCCAGGGTAAGCCTCTTACTCAAGTTTGGCTGCGTTTTTCCGGAGCTCCCTTGAAGCCGATGCAGGATGCTAGGGTCGTGGCTAGCTTGGGCATTATGGTGGGGAAAACTCTGAGAGTGGATATGGCTTTTACCAGAGCTCACGGGGTAGCCCGACTGCTGGTGAGTGTTTTGGAGATTGAGTTCGTGCCTGATGTGGTCAAGTGGACATATCAAGGCCAGATTTTTAACCTCGTGATTGAGTTTGAGGATGAGGATATGTTCGCCGAGGCTGCCAATGGGACTGATGTTGACAAGCACGAGGGAGATGACAGCTCGGGTGCTAAGGAGGCACCTGTCGATGATGCTGGACGAGAGTTGTCCAATGGACCGGGGCCCATTTCTCAGACGCCCGGGGATGGGACGGCACCACCCTCTTCGGTGCCTATGACCTCTCTGAGATTTGGGTCGTTCGAGCCTGCTTCTGCGTCTCTGAGACTTTGGAGTGACCGCATGGAGTCAGACGAGGTTTTTGAGCACACGTTACCTACCTTGGATTTTGAGGATGATGTGAGTCCCGTTCTTGGGGGTTCACCGACCTCGGTCAGGGGAGATGAGGAGGAGTCTAGGCAGGCGGCCACTCCCTCTCCTGCTCAGGACGCGGTTTCGGTGGTGGAGGTCCTACCTTCGGGAGGGGGCTCGGAGCAGGTGGCCTCGGCACCCTCTTCTCCTCTCGCGGTGCCGGAGCAGTAGCTGGCGGCTCCGCCTTCTGGAGGGGGCTCGAGGCAGGTGGCCTCGGCGCCCTCTTTCCCTGGGGCGCCTAGGGTAGCTGCCCCTCCTGTGGCGCCGGCGAGCCCCTCTTACCAGAGGGCCGGGGTGGGTGGGGAGTGTAGGCAGGAGGCCCATGTACTCCCCTCCCCTGGTACGTCTCTGACTCTTGGCCGCGGGGCGTGACCGACACCGGCGGCGCCGTGGAGCGCCCCACCGCTTTCAGGCGTTCCCGCAGTTTCATCGATGGAGGCCGGCCGGCTGCGTGTTAGGGGTGAGGCAGGAGGCCCCACCCCGAGTAGTGTCACACGGGAAGGGGTTATTGCGTTTGGAGGGATTCCGGATCCGGTCTCTATGGGCGACGGTTGAGCTGTCGTCTCCAGGATCATCCGGAGGTTGACGACATACAGCAACGGTGCGTCATGAGGGCGGCCAAGCTTCGTGATGTTGAGGTCACTACTGGTATGTCGGTCAATACCTCTAATTACATTTTGCATTTTTCTAATGATGAGATTATTAATAATGCAAACCAAATAGGAGTTTCACTAGGTAGTAATGATAGTGAAATTTCAAATTCCGTCAATGATATCCTGGATTTAGAGGCGGAGCGGGCTTTAGAGATGATTCGTAACTTAGCAGCGGTTAAACCCATGAATGATTCTGATATTGATGCTTTGGGGGTCAGGGTGCTCGATACTTTTTGTGCGGATCTTGTTCCACCCCTCCCTGAGTCTGATGAAGAGGATGACACATCTAAGACTATTATGGTTAGGTTCACTGAGCCTGGTTGTGAGGACCGGCTGGAGGGTCAAAACAAACCTAAACGCAAGTGGAAGCGGAAGATTTACCTGGCTTCGGCAGTGCATAGGAGTGCTAGGATCCGTACTGCTAAAAAATTTCATGACGAAATATGAAAGCAATCTTTTGGAATAGCAGAGGTCTAAAAGACTTGGCTAAAAGAAGGTTTCTTGCAGAGGCGTCTCTCGAGCATAATCTAGATTTTATCGCATTGTCGGAAACAGGTAGAGATAATTTTTCGCCACAGTTTCTCAATACTCTATCAGGAGGTATTGATTTTGATTGGCATTGTCTGCCTCCGAGAGGAAGATCGGGAGGGATCTTACTCGGAGTTAGATGTGATTCGCTCGAAGTCTGAAGTGTGGTGATGGGAGACTTTACAGTTAAGTTTCGGGTGCGGTCGAAGGCCGATGGGTTTAATTGGGCTCTGGTGGCGGTATATGGTGCCCCACAGCCTGAACTCAAACCTGAGTTCGTGGTTGATCTGGTTCGGATTTGCGGCTCTAAGCAGCTTCCAATCCTGGTGGGGGTGATTTCAACATTATTAGAAGGCGTGAGGAGAAAAACAATGATAATTTCGATGGGATATGGTCGTTTATGTTTAATACTAGCATTGAAAGCTTGGATCTGAGAGAGATAGAACTTTCGGGAAGAAAATTCACATGGGCTAACGCGTTGCCAAATCCGACGTTTGGGAAGCTGGATCGAGTACTAGCTAGCGTCGAATGGGAACAGAAGTTTCCCTTCGTAACAGTTCAGGCACTTTCCCGTGGTATTTCTAACCACACGCCTTTATTTTTAGACTCTGGTGAGGCTACCCACTTGGGAAACAAAAACTCGTTTTCGTTCGAGCTGGCTTGGTTTGAACGAGACGGCTTATTCGATCTCGTAGCCAGGGAATGGGCTAAGGATGTAGGAGGCAGGACTGCGCTTGAGCGTTGGCAGAATAAGATCATGCATTTGAGAAGTTTCCTATGTGGGTGGGCTAAGCATCTTAGTGGGATTTACAAGGTCGAAAAGGAAAGGCTCCTTACCCTTATTCAGTCCCTAGATGTAAAAGCAGAATCCAGGGTGCTGCCGGCCTCGGAGCTTCATGCCAAGCTTGACGCGGAGATGAGATTGAAAGAGCTTCTTCGTGAAGAGGAATTAAAGTGGGCGCTGCGGGCCAAGGTCCGACGAGTTGTCCAGGGGGACGCGAACACTCAATTCTTTCACACGATCGCCAATGGCAACCACAGAAAAAGCGGATTTTTCAGCTTGAGCAAGATGAAGGAATGATTTTAGGACAGGAGAACCTAAAATTGTACATAACCAAATATTACAAGCAGTTGTTTGGGCCACCAGAGGATAACTGTGTTTCTCTGGATGAGTCTAGGCTTCTGGATGTTCCTCAACTTAGTGCTTTTGAGAATGATATTTTGGCTGCTCCTTTTTTTGAGAAAGAGGTGTTTGAGGCCATATCACAGATGAAAAATAATAAGGCTCCCGGCCCGGATGAATTTCCGGTAGAGTTCTATAAGAAGTGCTGGCATATTATTAAGGGGGGTTTGTTGCTGTTGTTTCATGATTTATTCTCTGGACAGTTTCAGCTATTTCAACTGAATTTTGGAACGATAACCCTGCTTCCTAAGAAAACAGAGGCTGTGAGAATTGAGCAATTCAGGCCCATTTGTCTTCTTAATGTTAGTTTCAAAATCTTTACCAAGGTCGGGACTAATAGGCTCACGTAGATTACGCATTCTGTGGTGCAGCATTCCCAAACTGCTTTCATGCCGGACAGGAACATCCTAGAAGGGGTTGTGGTCCTTCCTGAAATGCTCCACGAGATTCACACGAAAAAACTAGATGGAGTTGTTTTCAAGATGGATTTCGAGAAAGCGTATGATAAAGTCAAATGGCCTTTCCTTCAACAGGCCTTACGCATGAAGGGTTTTGATGAAGCCTGGCGACGCCAGGTAGAATCTTTCACGCAAAAAGGGAGTGTTGGAATTAAAGTGAATGATGACATAGGTCATTATTTCCAGACACACAAGGGCCTGAGACAAGGTGATCCAATGTCTCCTATTTTGTTCAACATTGTGGTTGGTATGTTGGCAATTTTGATAGGTAGGGCAAAGGAGGCTGGTCAGGTGGGTGGCTTGGTGCCTCATCTAGTTGATGGAGGTGTGTCTATCCTACAGTACGCTGATGATACGATCATCTTTATGGAGCACGACTTGGCAAAAGCGAGAAATATGAAACTCGTGTTATGCTTATTTGAACAATTAACTGGGTTGAAGATTAACTTTCATAAAAGCGAGTTGTTCTATTTTGTTAGAGCCAATGAGGAACAAGAGGCTTATAGTCAATTGTTTCGATGCAAATTGGGGACTTTACCTTTCACGTACTTAGGTATACCCATTCACCATCGTAAGCTGACAAACAGAGAATGGAAGTGTATCGAGGATCGGTTTGAGAAGAAACTGAGTTGCTGGAAGGGAAAACTCATGTCATACGGAGGCCGATTGATTCTTAATAATTCGGTGCTCACAAGTATGTCTATATTTCTCTTGTCTTTCTTCGAAGTCCCAGTTGGTGTTAGGAAAAAGGCTGGACTTTATCGATCCAGATTCTTCTGACAGAGTGATGAACTAAAAAGAAAATACAGACTCGCCAAATGGGATATCATCTATCGACCAAGGGACCGGGGGGCCTTGGCATTGAGAATTTTGAAGTCAAGAACAGATGTCTTCTCAGTAAGTGGCTACATAAGTTATCAGTTGAGATTGATGCCACGTGGGCGCAGATTCTTCGTAGTAAGTATCTGCAGTCCAAAACTTTGTCCCAGGTGACAGTGAGACAGATGGACTCGCCTTTTTGGAAGGGGCTCATGAGAGTAAAAGCAGCCTTCTTCAATAGGACAAAGTTTATAATCGGTAATGGCACTACCACGCGCCTCTGGGAGGATACTTGGCTTGGAGAGACGCCGCTGGCGCTTCAGTATCCGTCCCTATATAGTATTGTTCAACGATGTGATGCTTATGTTGCAACGATACTGCAGTCCATCCCCCTTAATATTCATTTTAGGAGAACGCTTGTTGGCAACCGGTGGGAAGCGTGGCTTCATTTAGTGAGTAGACTGATGGAGGTTCAGCTATCTTATCAGCCCGATCAGTTGTGCTGGAAGCTTACTAGGTCTGGAGAGTTCACAGTTAAATCGATGTATATCGATGTCATCAATTCTAGCACCAGTCCTAGTTCCAAATATGTTTGGAAAGTCAAAGTGCCTTTGAAAATTAAAGTGTTTATGTGGTTTGTACATAAACAAGTCATATTAACAAATGATAACTTGGTAAAGCGCAACTGGACAAGATCTACTAGGTGTAGTTTTTGTGATCGGGATGAAACTATCAAGCACCTTTTTTTGATTGCCCGTTGGCCAAAGTTTTGTGGCAGACGGTACACATTGCCTTTAACATTACTCCTCTGAATTCTGTCAGTACGTTATTTGGAACGTGGCTTGTTGGGATAGAGTCCGAAATATCTAGACACATTCGCGTAGGAGTATGTGCTTTGTTGTGGGCTATTTGGAACTGCAGAAATGATTTGGCTTTTAACAGAACAACAAATATTCAGGTTTTGTAGGTTATATTCTGAGCCACTGCGCTGATCCATATGTGGTCGTTACTCACTCTGACGGAGGTCAGGGAACGTTTGGTTACTGGATCTATCGGGTGGGAGATGGTAGCATGAGATATCTTCAACCGGTTTGGATAGGCGATTAGTTTTCCTATCTTTGTTATTCCTGCCGGTTGTGGCCTCTTGGCTTTTGTGTTTTCGGCGTTGTGGCTCTTTGTGAGCTTGCCGTTACTTTGTTTCAGACTGTAAGACCTTGTTGAACCTATTTGCTTATTTATAAAGTTGGTCGTATGCATAGTTCTGATGCAGAGGCCGGGGAGTCCCCCCTTTTCAGAAAAAAATTAACTCATGAATGTCCAACTGTTGTGTATTCCCTTCGTCCGAAAATACTTTAGTTTTGATGACAAGTATTTTCGGACAGAGGGAGTATTTCTTAACAAGCTCGAGAGGTCTTACTGAAGAAAACTGAACTTCAACAACTTCAGATGTTAGGTCATTCACTCTTTGCCAACACCAGAGCCATCAATAGATAAATCTATACACACTCATGATGCACCATGGACCGGTAAGCAATTGTTCACCATGCTAGTTAGCTTAAGCCATCAACTATATGAGTTCTTAAACATGACGGGCAAGTGTGTATCTTTCATATATCTATCTGTTCTCAGACCATTACTCAAGGAGGAGTTTGCTAATGAAGTTCATCTGGCATTGCATGGTGCCAAACAAGCATTTTGTAGATAGCGCTAATTCCAAATTCCATGCCAAATCTAAAGTGTTATGGTGATTGATTATCTATCAAATTCTTATGAGATTTCATTCAGAACAATCTACCAATCAACAAAACTTCAATCATGGCAGTTAAGATTGTCTTTCGTGATGTTCTAAAGATGGTGCAACAACAAATTTCTAAAGATAATTCAATGATGATGATGTTATCTTCTAAAGAAGGTGCAACAACCCATTTCTAAACTCCAATGATGATGATGATTAATGCAGGAAGTAACGATAGCATGTTAAGGTTTCTACAACAAACTGCTTGTGCTAGCTGGACTAGACATAAATCACTGAATATTGACAGTGTTGAGGGGACGGGTGAATGCTTGGGTGGTTAAAACTTATATAGTGTGATCAAAAATTCTTTTTGCAGATGGTTTAAACCCATTGGAATTTCTTCATTAGATATCTGGTAGAGCGAAATTTTCAATGAGAATACAGATATTTTCAGGACATTAATAAGAAAACTTGCTGAAGATGCATAACTGATGGCAATCTGGAAGGTGAACTTGGTGCCCATGTTGGTTCTTGGGCTTCTTGTTACATTTCAGAAGGTAGAGTAGGGGTCAAGCTATTTGTAGGTCAGCGCCACCCCCCCCCCCCCCCCCCCCCCCGGCGCACCAAACTTCCGTTCTCCATAAAACTGCCCTATGGTTAGAGTTATGTGTTTTCACACAAACGAGTTGAGGAAAATTCTTGAGGAAGTCCCAACAATTGTATTGAAAGAGCAGGGCTGTAGAATGCATTCACGGTACTTGAAGTTTGAGTTGTACCCACAGTTTGGTCACTATACTTTGAAAACCTGAAGTTATAATAACTAAAGACACAATTCCTGAGGCCCATCTGCCATCACTTGTTTCGATAGCCCATGCATTTCACTGAGTTGTCATACATTTCACCAATGGCAGAGAAGAACTAACATGTTTTTTAGTAAGCAGCCAACTCCAATTCGCACACATTCGCGCCAATTGCGGTTACCCACCCATGGCAAGTGGCGACGATGCCAGTGGCGGTTGCAACGGCGATATATGTGCAAGATTCAAACGGCATCGGCAAGTGCACTGTGTGGGGTTGGAAAAGAAGCGGCAACGCATGGTGGTGGTCACCATGGCCGGAGCCCCATTAGTTGCCATGGCGTTGAGCTCATGTTTTCCCCTGTCGCACCGCATGCATCACGCACTTGGGCCAATGGGGCCTTGGCGTCGCGATTCCACGGCACACCTTGGCTTGGGTGTGGCTCCTTCCCCAACATGGCGAGCTTGTGGTGCCACGACCCTGATGCGACATACGCGCTACTGCCCTAGTTGTAGGTTGAGTCCAACACAGTTGCGGGCTCTGTAATGACGGTGTTAGCCAATGGCTATGGTTGGAGTGCGCCTGTGCTTCACCATCACCGGCAACATTGTCAGAAGCTCAATCTCCTTCCCTGACATATTCCTCGACTTCACATCTCTAAGGGCCAGAGAAGCAGAGGCGACTCACGCTGCCATGAGGGTTGCCCCCTTGTATTTTCTCTTTGGGTGGCAATTTAGGTGCCCATATCCGACAAGAGAACCTTGTCGCACTAGGGTCAGATCAGGAGGCACACTTTGCCTCCCTCGCAAGTCCTATTGTCGTGCCTCATTTTCTACCGGGAGATTCTAAAGGTTAGATCCTTGGAGGAGAAGATGTGGAGAGCGTGCAATATGAGAATAGAGGAAAGGACTATATTTTCGGCAAGAATTTACATTCAAACGGTGAGAATCGTAGTGTCCCTTTGAGGAGTAAGATGGATTCCCTTACTGATGTTAGCAAACCTTACCCTCTATAACTGTGGAGAGCAAACAGTGATGGTGACATAAGTTACCCACCAAAGGAAATGGGGGGATGTGGTAATTTTGTCTTGGACCTCAAATGCATGTTTTTGGTGAAAATGCATGCCTAGTTAGAAGAGAGGGCTGACAAAGTTGTGAGGAGTGAAATATTTGTAAAAGCAACATTCAGTAGAAGTGATCAGTGCCCTTGCTTTGATCATTCGGGCAGGGTAAGAACTAACGTAAAGATGATACAGAAGGCTGCAAATAAGGACTCAAGTGATAACTACCTACATTGTCCAGCAGCCACTTGTCTCCATGATGATGACCTAATTCACTTTTAGATGCATTGGGAAAAGGATGAGCCAGTTGTTGTTTCTGATGTTCTTGAATCAACAAATGGTTTAAGTTAGGTGCCGATGGTTATGTGGCAGACATTGCAAGAAAGAGACCAGGGCAAGGCAGAAGATGAGAAGTTGGTTGTGAGGGTAATACATTGCCTTGATTGGTATGAGGTGCCGAACTCTATTCCACATGACAATATCCGTGGAGCAGTGCATCGTTTGCCATGCAAACTAGCCGAGCGGGGTGCAGCAACTCCATTGTGTCACCATGGACCAAACAAACCAGGAGACATGGCAACACCAGAAAAGGTGTCACACGGTCTTGAGGGTTTGCGGGCATAGCTGGTAGTAATAGCTGTTTGTCTAGCCACGCTGTTGAAGATGATCATTTCACTAAAGGTGAGTTTGTTGGTCGTCGTGTACCAGCCACAGCAAATTCTGATGCATACTTGGCTAGCTCTAACGGATACAGATACACTAGCCCACACCATCGCAAGTAGCATCACTTAATTACTCCCCTCCCGGTCTAATCAAACATGAACTAACTTTGGTGACCAGACCACTAACGAGTTACACCACTATCCAACACCTCATGAACATGTGGGCACACTACTTCCAAGCAGCGGAGGTGTTGGCGACAGTGGCAGTTCATGACACTGGAGCTATCGCCTAACCAACCCGTGCCGTTGAATAGTGAGGTGCAATAAGGTGCTAGCCAACTTGGGTGGCATTGCTGACGTGGGGGTGAAGATGCCATGCCATATGAATACCTTGAGCATTGGCGTCCAAAGCCATCATCAACATAGTTGTGCCAGGCCATAAGGGAGTGGAATCTTTGACCATGTTGGTCTTATGGGAGATTTGGCAAGAAAGGAACAAGTGCACATTCAGGGGCAAGATTTCTAAAATGAGATTGTTGCCACCATCAGACGAGCAATGGAGTTATGGCGACTAGCTGGAGCAAAATGCATTGAGCCCCCTTTTGGGGATCCAACGTGAGAGATACTTTTAGTTTTCACTGGCCTATAGGGTTGCCTTTTATTAGTTGTTTTCTTTTAGTTATTCCTTGACCTTTGGACCGCCACCATGTTATCTCCCGCTGCTTCCTGCTAAACATCAATCGAAGCAAACAATTTGTTGGATCTTTCAACAAATTATACTTTGGACGTCTAACCCATATCACTAACTCCAGAATCTAGCTTCGGGCCGTATCCACAAACGATGTAGAATTATGGCGGATCTACAAAGCTAGAGAGAAATGCGAAGATCGTACCTTCAAGGCAAAGGTAGCGGATGTCGGTGAATAGGGCGGCACTATTAGTGTAGCACACAGCCTAGATCAGCTCGCGAATGTCGCGTGATTGAGGGCACACTTAAGGCGAAGCAAGATGTGAAGGGATCTCATCACAAAGTGGGGACAACACAATAAGGCGTGGTGTTCCACGTAGGGTTGCGGCCACCGGCATGGTCGGTGACAACACATAGTCGTGAGCGTGGATCGCCAGAAAGCAAGATGATGGAGTGGACCAACTTGAGGACCATCAAGTTGTCGCTAATTTTTTCCTTCAAAAGAAGTGTCATGGGGTAGGTGCTAATTTAAGTGGTTATATTGCAAAAGAAAACCTACAACCGAGGGCCTAGGTCATGCTAGATACCTACATGGGCAGTGAAATGGTCAATGGTTTGTATGTCAACAAAATACGTACGATATGAGTGGCGATGACCATAGGTGGGCCCTTCGAGCGTCTTTGATGACTGTAAATTGAGGTTTCCAGTGTACATTGACTAAAGTGCAGCCTTGAGACAAGTTTGAGTACCGTAGATGCATTTCTCAATGGAGGTATAGCAACACATATTGTACCATGAGTGGCAGGTTTGTGCTGGCCATGCGAAAG
Source organism: Triticum urartu (assembly GCF_056163025.1). Lineage (NCBI taxonomy): Eukaryota > Viridiplantae > Streptophyta > Magnoliopsida > Poales > Poaceae > Triticum > Triticum urartu. Next base: position 476,677,823 of record NC_141873.1, on the reverse strand, counting down.
AATGGGCTGTGTTGCTCGGTGTTCGTGTTGTAAAGCTTGGTTGCCAAGATTAGTTTCAAGGTCCAATGATGACATTGTGTGCTGGATGCACTTCTTCCAAACCCCCAAGATCCTCTCCAAACTCATGTTTTCTTGTTCATCTCTAGGAAAGGAAAACATTGAACGGCCACACACCTCCACTAGAGAGACCACAAGCAGGTGCTACCCAAGTGTACCTCCCAATCTTCGATTAACCCCGGGACATCTCCTAGCGCTATTCCTTCCATGCTCCTGCACTCTAAAATGGCTCTTTGGTCAGGCTATGTGTTCTTCACAAAATTGAGTCAAGAAGAGATAAGGAGAGAGTCTCTAGAGTTGTGTTGAAGAACGATGGGAGCAATGAAGGACAGGAGGGGCAAAACATAGGGATGTAGCATGAGCTACAGGAGAGAGGTAGTTATGCGGGCTTCACAGCTTGAACACTGCATTGCAGGGCCCATTCTTCAGCAAGGCTGACCTCCTAGAGATCGCTCCAGACCCTGATGGGCATGAGTGGGAGGTCATGCTCAGCGTCGACACATGTGCGCGGGGGATTTTTGAGAAAAGAACGAGGGTCCCACAACATCTACAACGACAGAGATTTCGATGGTTTACAACGTCTCGAACGACGGAGATTTCAATGTTCTGGCAATATTTCTTCTTCCCCAGGTCTTCAAATTTTTTTATGAAGATGACATTTTTAATTTTTTAAGGAATTTGTAGGAAATAAGTGTTTGAATTGAATCACTCAAACTCCACTATTTTTTGAGATATGCTTCACACGCTCTCAAACACACAAATAACCTACAAGAACTACCTACATCAAGGATCATCTTGCTTGTGCTTCTCTTGCCCTTCAGGATGCTACCAAGACTGCAATGGACCTCAATGTCCACCTTCGAGCTTCCGATGGTGAGCCACTTTATGTCCAGATTAGCTATTGCCATCATGTTGGGAGTCTTGCCTATCTAGCTTTCACTCGTTCTGATATCTCCTATATATAGTTCACATCCAGAGTCATGTCTCGTTTCCCACTCGGGTTTAACAGCTGCCTCCTTGAGGTTCTTTCCACACTCCAGTTTGTTACAGCTTCATGCATATTCGAAAGCTATTTGGACAGTGATCCTTTACATCGACAATCGATTTCTTCTTATTGTGTTTTTCTTGCTGGTTCTGATTGGCTAGAAGATTAAGAAACAAGTTGCGGCATAGGTTGAGTTGTGAGCTATGGCTCTTTCGACAATATAGGTGACTTGGCCATGGTAGTTGCTTGAGGATTTTGGTGTTTTGGTCATTACACCGACTTCTTTTGTTAGCTAGTGCAGGTGATATTAGTATTGCGTGTGACCTTGTGAAGAATGACCTCATCAAGCATATCGGTGTTGATGCTTTCTCCATGTGGTCCCATGTGCAAGATCAAGTGATTGTTGTACAGTATGTGTCTACCAAGCTACACATAGTGATTGTTTGGATATCACTGTAGGAGAAGTCTTGACGGCCTTGTTTTTTCGACCGGTAGAGGTGCAAACGGTGGCCTTTCGAGCTCATGTGGTTGTTGGGAATCGACGCACAAGTGCATGCTATGTACAAGGTTGATTGATCTTCGACAAAACTGGCAAGTCAGAAGCAAGCAGCTGGATGTATTCTTGCCGCCATATACGTACGCACATGCACAAGCTGGCTGCTTAATTGATTCCGGTCAGATGCACGCATGGAAAACGCATAACACAGACCAAAGGTTGAACACATAGAACGACTAAGTTTTGTATGATTAATGTATCGAACAAGGTTGGGTACTTGGGTTCTATGTGTACGTACCACTTCTGTATCCTTCGCATCTGAAAGGAATAAAACAGTGAGTTTCCATGGGCTACAATTCCCAATTCAGATTTATGTTATAAATGTTTTGTACATTAAATAACTTGTTGCTTGATGGCTCATACGGCCATATCACATTACACACATTTCGTAGCATTACTGTTTGATTGGACACTGATGTCAATGATATTTTTATTATTTTATTAAAACCCATTTATTGGATTTCCTCAAGTACCCCTTATCATTTGATACCCAAAAAGGTCGCATATAACGCTGTGTAAATGAGCCTAACAACACAAATCACTAACGCTTGATGATCTGTTTTGTCTTGGGCTTTGGGGCATTTCGTGACAACAAAGTTAGCCTTGAAATGGAATGGAGACAAATAGGCAGCTCCACAAGAAAAGATCTTGAAATCACCAACACTTATGCAATTAAGATATGCCTTGTTCCAGCTTGGCCCTTATGCCCATTTCTGGGCTCTCCCCCTATGTGCATTTCTAGGCTCAAGTTCCTTGACCTGGTGAGGGATATACAAGGATCCCTTAAGAAGTTAAGAGTTCCTAGCAAAGAGTAAAAGGAGGAACTTCCTTTGCCGAATGCAGGCCAATTGAACATGCACAGGCAGTGCACTTATTATTCTCCTGGGTTTGGCTATGGACAATGCATTCATACAGTGTTTATTTTCGGCAATCCATGGGAGTAGCTTAGTAGCCATAAGTATATCATATTCGTATAACTATATGCTTAATTTGTGTTGAGATGAAGCTGCATTTGTCTAGCTATGCTTAATTTGTGTTGAGATGAAGCTACCAGTATGTCTTACTTTTTTGCAAACTGCAAATAGTTAATAACATTAGTTAGCTTATTAGTAATAGCCGCGGCTTTGCTACAGGGAAGTAGTAAATTGTTGCTAGGGTTTGTCATACGTGTATAACTAAATAATCGCCTACAGTGTATGATCCTTGGTAGTTTTAGTTATTTATTGCCTTCCATATCAATTAATGATGGAGATGGATGCAAATTAGTACATAGTTCATTATTGGTATTTACTTATGAAGATACCACACACATGTGATGATGTCGTTAGCTGATATTCTAATTATATAAGCAAAGCCCGCTAATTTTACTACTTTGGCTGATAGTAATAGTTCCAAGTTATAGCGCCTTTTGGTTATTTGAAGTTTGTTCCTAACTGCACTTCTTGGCTTTAACCTTGGGAAGGACATTCTCTTCAAATTCGGTCAATTCACTGACAACTATAACCTGAAGATAGTATGGGTATGGCACTTTGTAGCACCTGTTAGTGCTATTGTGAAAGTTCATATTTAGTATTGAAACTTCAGAATAGCATGCATAATCAAACTCATCCTGATCTTGAGATTTTATGAGGCGTTTTGCATCAGCAATATAGACCAGAAAAGTTTGGAATTTAACGTGTTACAGTATTTTTTGTTCAAATTTAAGTTGATGCCAAACCATTATGTGCAAGAAAGGTCTTGTGGGGTGAGTTTAAAAAAGATTATGTTTGCTCTTTTATAAGTAAGTAGAGATACGAATTTAAAACTTATCTGATGAATACACATCACCGATACTTTTTCTAAATTTACCGATTGTCATACCTCTTAGACTATTAGTTGGTCAGGCACAACACTCTTATAATTCATTCTATAATTCTGAAGCTGGTAAAAATCTATATCATCTTGAGCAATGTCAATTTAATGTTTGCATCAGCTCATGTATGCACCAAGAATAGGTACAACAATTTCTGGGCCTGCAGTTTATTCAAGGTTCCCAGATGACCGCTTTCATGTATGCACGGAGGATGCGAAGTTTACCTAGGTCTGAGCACTAGATTTTACACCTAACCACTCTTTCAGGAAGTGTTCAACTCTGACCCTCATAGTCAATACCAGTGTCATTTATTGTCGACAACTTATCTTTGTCAGGAGAATTGGGGAATTTTCCATATCATTAATGAAATCTGTTGGCCCATCGTTGGTTCCTCTTGTTGACTGCCTGGGTGGCTACTCAGTGCCTTCTGAAGTTACTTTTCGTCTCAATTCTCTTGTTCACATGGTGAATAATAGTTGCCAAACATGTTAATGCTCATCTGTTTAAAGCTCTTGAAGAAATACCAGTTCATATTTCAAGGAGGATTTTCGAGAAAATGAGCAAGTTAGAGTTTACATGCTATGAACATTTGCACTTCATCCAGGCCCCTTTTCGGAAAAAAAAGGAGGAGGCTCATAGCAGGAAAAGGAGCCACAATACTTTGGTGTCCAGTAGGACTGAAGTTGAACGAAAATTAATGATGTGTTACAGATTTCACATTACGCCTTCCAAAATATACTACTTGGGACCTGAGAAAGAAGTTTCAAATTATGTGGTCAAGCATCATGGAATGTATGCTTCTAACTTTGCTAGAGTTACTTTTGTTGACGAAGACTGGAGTAAGCTTTTTCTAGATGCTACCTCTACTAGAACTGGATGAGGGTTCTTTTCCCAACCCTTGAAAAGTGGCATGTATTATCGCATTTTATCCATCCTGAAATTGGGATCTTCCATTGGTCCAAAGAAGTATGAATTCCTGGCCTTCTCAGCAAGTCAACTTCGTGGAAGTTCTGTTTGGATGCTTGCTTCTAATGATTCCCTGAAGGCCGAGGATATAAGAAAGTGGATGGACCATTTTGAAGAAATTTGTTCAATACATAAGTGTGCGGCTAGAATGGGCCAGCTGTTCAACTCCTCCAGACAAACAATTGAAATCCTACCACGGGATGTGGAAGAGATTCCAAATATTTAAGTCACAACTGATGGCACTAAGCACATATTTTCTGATGGAATTGGGAAGATGTCTGAGAGATTTGCCAAATAAATGGCTCACCGAATTGGAGTAGACAGTACTAACCCTCCTTCAGCTTTTCAAATAAGGTATGGTGGCTACAAAGGAGTTGTTGTTGTCGACTCCGATTCCTTTCGTAATCTTTCTCTGTGGCCTAGCATGAAGAAATTCGAATCTAAGAGCACAATTTTTAACATTACAACTTGGAGCAAAGCTAGCCATGCTATATGAATTGTGAAATTATCTCTCTCCTTTCAACTTTGGGAATAAGAGATGAGATATTTGAGTAGTTGCAACAAGATGACATGCATGAATTAGCTGAAATGTGGACGAACAGAGAAGCTACTCTATCTGCTCTCTCTATTCTGGCGAAAATTGGTAGTGTCGAAACGAAGACATCATCTAAAATGTTACTGCAAGGTTATGAATACCCGTTGATGATTTTTAAGGCCCATCAAGATAATAGGCTGACCAACATAAGAAGTAGATGTAAGATTCATGTTCCGAAAAGGCCGTGTTCTTATTGGTTGTTTGGATGAAACAGACGGATTAGAATATGGTCAAGTGTACATAAGAATTACAAAAAACAGCAAAGAGCAGAAGGAAAATGGTCAGGTCATACTTAATGGGAAAGAGAAAACAACAATTGTTATTGGAAAAGTTGCAATATAAGAAAAATCCTTGTCTCCATCCTGGTGACATCAGAGTACTTGAAGCTGTATATGAGCATGGAGCTAAGAACCTGGTTGATTGTGTTGTCTTCCCTCAACGAGGAGAAAGGTAATACCGTAAGTTATACTGAAACTGAAAGGCGGCCATCTAGAGTTCATATTCTCAGCTTCGTCTCCATGTTAGATTGATATCCAGGCATCCAGCCATGTTACATACTTATACAAGTCCAATAGATGGATGTTGCTAATTATTGCTTTCTCATTAAATTAATCTTTGTTGTTCAAAAGGCCTTGTCCATATAGACTTTTATCTTTGACAATCAGGCCTCATCCAAATGAATGCTCTGGAGGCGATTTGGACAGGGATCTCTATTTTATCACTTGGGATGAGAAACTGATTCCAGAGAAGGTTGATACACCTATGGAATACACTGGAGCAAGGCCACCCATAATGGATCATGTTGTTACACTCGAGGTATATTCTTGACAGTTTATTCGTTTTAATTTCTCTGCCTAGGTTTTTGCTGCTAATTTTTACCGAAGATTGTTTTATTTGACTAATATCAATCTTTATACTTGCAAATATAATCGAAATATCAGTTTTTACAACTGTAGCATTTCAATAGTATTTAATATCTTTTTTATGGAGGTGCCCTGCTCCTCCAAAGGTGCGTGTGTTTGCTTGGAGGGTAGCTACAAACTGTCTTCCCACTTGGACAAATAAACATTCTCGTAATCTTGAACTGTCTAATCTTTGCCCTGTGTGTGCCACGGAACTGGAGGACACTTTCCATGCTCTCTGTAGATGCCCCCAAGCGGTCGCCCTATAGTAGTCAATGGCGCAGCAGTGGAACATCCCAGACGTCCGGCGGCTAGTGCACACAGGACCGGAGTGGCTCCTCCATGTGCCTGCTGACCTGCCGGAGGAGGAGCGCATGTACACGCTTATGACGATTTGGCGCTGCTGGCACGTAAGGAATGAGATCGTCCACGACAAACGGCCACCACCAGTGGAGGCCTCGACAAGGTTTCTGTCTAGCTATATTAGCTCCTTGCTGGCCCTTCAGGCAGACCCCCTTGGCGATCATGTGAAAGGGAAGATGGTGGCTGGCCACCATGTCAGGAGGAAACCAATATCGTATGCGTGCCAGGCAAAGGAGCAGGCTCCAAGATGGGAGGCACCGCCAGAAGGATGGGCAGCGCTTAACGTTGACGGCTCCTTCTGTGGCAAGGACGGGAGTGCTGGGGCGGGTATGGTTCTTCGAGACGAACATGGAGCTATAATCTTCTCTTCTAGCCGAGAGTTAAGGCAGTGTGCGTTCCTGCTGGAATCTGAACTTGCAGCATGTATGGAGGGCATTTCCCTAGCCTCTCAATGGTCTGCACTACCAATTGTTGTTCAAACGGACTGCCTAGATGTGGCCAAGCTGGTGAAGGAAGGTGGAGTAAACAGGTCGGAGCACCTGATGATGGTTCGTGAGATCACTAGGCTTCTACAGGAACGTGGGGAATATCTAGTCAAGCATGTAAGGAGAGAACAAAACGTTGTTAGCCATTATTTAGCGAACTATGGTAGAATAAATAAGCGCACTGCGGTGTGGCTTCGATCCGGTCCGGACGAGGTGCCGGACCTATGTAATACAGATCTGGCTGCTGCTTGATGAATGAAACCCCTTTTCCTCGCAAAAAAAAGTAGTATTTATTATCTTGAGGCCCCTCACATCTTTCTAAAACCTTTGCAGAGCAAAAACTAAGAAAATGCCTTAGGTGGTAAGTGCACGCACTTCATGAAACATGCGATATAGCAACATGACCAAAGAGAACTGCCTACGAGTGTCGAAATCAGCCAGGATGGCATAACAGCCAACATAAAACTTTGAATGCTTTGAAACAAATATATGATCACAATGTACAATTAATAACTTTCGTGGCTGGCGCCAAAGGCTTGGCCAGACTGATCATGGAAGAGTCTTAGTTTGGTCATGGGTTGAGTGTGGGTCGTCTCTTTTATTGCTCGTGGTGTGTCAGGTTTATAGCTGTTGTCGTGGTATGTGTGGGTGTGTACCGTATCTACATTTCTTCTTGATGCAATTATATGCAGCTTTCCTTCGTTCGAGATTTTTTTCAATAATTTTCCTTGAAATGCTTATTTCAGTTATGCAAACCAGTCTTAGCTTTAAAACGCTCTTCAGCATATATGTATTTTCCTCGTCTGACATGTGTATACCTGAAATCTTACCAAAACATCTGATGAACTACTGTCTATTCAGAAGTTCTTTGTCAATTACATGATAAATGACTCGCCCGGTGCAATCTCAACTGCTCACTTGATCCACGCGAACCGTCATCCAATGAAAGTTCGGAGCCCTGGGTCTCTCCAGCTAGCTGCTTGGCCAAGTCAGGAGCTCCAGCTAAAATGCCCCGGTCATTGTGACCAAGGGAGTACCCAGATTTCATGGAACGGTGGGACAAACCAATGTATATCTCCAATGGAGCTCTCGGCAAGATGTACCGAGCAGCTCCGAGTCGTATGTCGAGCTCTCCTGCTCTCTTGTCCTTGCTCAACCGAACACCGCATTCGATCAGGACGTGGTGGTCCCTAGCTTTGAGGAATTCCTGGAATCTGCAGAGTGCTACAACCTGTACGCTGGCCACCCTGATGCGCTACTACGGTGTAGAACACGAGGACGAGATCCTGACTGACAACATGCGGAGCAGGCTCCTGTACCTGAAGAAGGACAACAAGAGGTACATCGAGATGAAGGACCGCATCATCGATTCTGTCAAGGGCCTGCATAGGGAGGCACGGGGTTGGTTCACAAGCCAACCAAAAGCGGACGTGTCAAGGAGGGCGTAGGCTTGGTACCACGTGACCTATCGCCCGGACCACCGCTGGCTGGAAAAGCAGCAGTTCTGGAGCTTCCCGCGGATCATCTGTGACAAGCTGCTGAAGACTACCCATAATAAGAGTAACATAGATAGTAACATCACACATATCTAGATTAAATAGATGATATGGCATGTAATAAATGAAGAAAAAGATGAATGTGATAACATAGCTAGTTATTACTAGTATGAGTAACATCATACATATCATGGCAAGATGTGTCTATAGCCTAATAAATGAAGTGCTTCATGTTACCATATATATATTACTCCTCACTATAGAGGTAGTAATATAGATTAGTAACATGAGCATGTTACTATAGTCTATATTACTACCCATTGTGGTTAGTCTGAAGATCATGAAATACAATGAGCGTCGCAGGCAGCGGCAGGGCCCCAGTCCCGACTCCTGAGGGGCTGCAGCGTTGGCCGGCCAAGTAAGTGGGAGTTGGCAAGAAGATTTAATAAGTGGTAACCGCACATATGTCACTGGCAATATGTGTGATGATTGCACCGCTGCTATGTGTATGTATGTATACGTGGCTGCTGCCTGGAGGTCCATCTTTAGTCTTGGCTGGTAACACCAACCGGTATTAAAGGATTTTTTAATAAAAAAATTGAATTTTTTTGAATTTTTTTCCTGATTTTCCAAATTTTGAATTATTTAACCTCTAATCTCTAATTACCCTTCATTACTGCTCAATTTAATCTCTAATCACCCCTCATCATTCCAAATCATCTAATTTCTCGAACGGTCACCCATCGTTTCACTCCCCCAGCCTGAGCACGCTTAACTTTCGGGTTCTATTCTCCCTCGTTTCCAAGTCTGCACTTGTTGTTTTTCTGACAATAGTAAGATGTCAATCCTATTAACCCTCAGGAATTTAGCTTGAGCATGAAGTCACACATTTCACTGTTTGAGTTTGAAACTATTGTTCTAAAAAACAATAATTATTTAGTAACACTAATATTTATTGAATAAGTAATTTGACCATTGTTTGATCATAGTTTGATCACAGTTTGACCAGATTTGACCAAAATTCAAAAACACTGAAATAATTATTTAGTAACACTAATATTCCTGAATAATTATTTAGTAACACTAATACTTCTTGAATAAGTAGTTTGACCATAGTTTGACCAGATTTAACGAAAATTAAAAAAAAAACTAAAATTTGAGCATAATTTTTTTCCCTTTTGGAATTTGAGGATTCTAAAAATTTGCAAACAGGTTGTAGCCTATCAAAATCGGATACGGATTTTCGTTCTACGTTTTTTCCTGACATCGTATGCAAAAGGCGATACACGAGGGGGGGGGGGTAGGATTTGAAAATTGCACCATTAGTACCGGTTCGTGGCACGAACCGGTACTAAAGGTCTCAACCCCATTAGTACTGGTTCGTGGCACAAACCGGTACTAAAGAACCGGTACTAATGGGCATTGCACCCTTTAGTACCGGTCCAATTTGAACCAGGAGTAATGCCTGTACGGTGCCCTTGCCGCAGTTTTTTTATGTCCCGAATCGTAATGCAACCGATATTAATACTCTTTTCTGGCCGAACCAAAACCCCTTTTTCTACTAGTGTATGTATGTATGTAGTGTAAGACTAGTCACAGTGACTAGGTTATCAATTTTATCACCCTAATATAAACTATATAACACAAAAATTATCCCTTTTAAAAATATAACATCTAAAGTTTATATTGGTATATTTTTTGTAATATATGACTTGTATTAGGTTGGTCAAATTGATGACCTAAGGGTACGCGCACGCCCTGTAAACTGAGAGAGAGGGAGTAGCTCAGTTACTTAAACTATCTCTCTCATCATTAACTCATTGTCACATAAGCAATTTTGCTGAGTTGGACTCGATGTTGTTGTTGAAGTTACTCCCATTATGGCTAGTCTAAAACTCTGGGGCATGATTGTTGGGTATATTCTGAGCTTCAGCAGTTCAGCTTAGTGTCTATTGGCGGGTGCCTTTGCTGAAAGCCAGAAAATGGGCCTTCGCTGGTATCGTGTTAGTAGCCTGGTAAGTGGCAAAGCGATACACCGCGAACGCATGAATTGGCTCGGGCTCCTCTACAATGCTAGGCGTCAGAGTAGGCGCTTATAGAGGAAAGAAATAGTTTTATTAAATTAAAAATACCTAAGAGCACAACCCTCCAACGCCAGGTGCTTAACTATAGGTGCTAATTGTGCGTTAATTGAACTGCCTATATGGTGCATACGGAAAGGAAAGGAAGGAAGCGTCGGACGCAGCTTTTTGCGCGCCGTTGCGTCCGATGCCAGGATTTGTCACCCTTAAGTGCCAATTTACCGGGATATCGATTGGAAAACAATCCTGACGCCTCCAGAAGCGCCCAGCATTAGACATGCCCTAATGGTCCTTGAATGCTGAAACAGGACAAAAAGGAGCAGCTTTCTGAAGAAGCACCCCTAAAAAAAAGCATGGTCTTCTTCCTCGGCTCTGCTCGGTCGCCTCATGACCAAACGAGTGGATCCCTCCTCTTTGTCGCTGCTGCCTACCCCTTTTTGTGCTCCTCCCATCCTAAACTATATCTCCTTCAATTTCTAGTGAGATTTGTATCATGTATCCACATAATCGTGATAAGAGAGATATGGTCCTAACACTATATCGGTCGGTTGTGTTAACACCAGGGTGGGGGAAATCAAAACGGATAGAAAAGGGAGGGGGGCGTGTAAGGTTGGACGAAGCACTTTGTCCGGCAGGAAAACAAACATTACTTCTTTTTAAGCATTTTATTTTTATATTTCTCTACGGTTGAATAGGAAACTCTCACTAATAGAAAAAGGGCCTATTGTCCCGGTTCGTAAGGGCCTTTTGTCCCGGTTCCTGAACCGGGACTAAAGGATCGGTACTAATGCCCTGTCCCTTTAGTCCCGATTCAATCTAGAACCGGAACAGATGGGCCTCCACGTGGCCTGTGCACGGAGTCCAGGCAGGAGGGCCTTTGGTCCCGGTTGGTGGCACCAACCGGGACCAATAGGCATCCACGCGTCAGCATTTCTGTGGCTGGAGTTTTTGTTTTTTTTAAAGGGGGGAGGGGGGTTTGGGCGTTTTGGGGGGTTAATTTAGGTGTTTCATATATTGTGTTAGCTAGCTATAATTAATAGAGAGAAGTGTCCTTTCTTATGTCCGTGCTTGGTCGATGCTACGTACTATACATACGTATAGAGAGGACCAGACACGCTAGCTATCTAGTAAGCAAACGAAGGAAATAGAAGATCGTCATGAACATATATGCATACAGAGAGAAGTGATATCGACCACCTCTCCTTCTCCGAGAGATTGATCGAACAACAAGTTCTCGTATATCTATCCGACACTACCGGCTACATATATACAATAATTATCTTTTACAAATATAATCTCCTAACATACGGACTCATGGTCCACATAGTATTCTCCGTCTTCAGCGATCACGTGGTCAAGAAAGAATGCCGCCAATTCCTGTTGAATTGCTCGCATGCGAGCTGGTGCTAGGAGTTCATCCCGCTTCCGAAACATCTAATTTGAATAAGGGGGTCAATACATATATATATATATATATATATATATGAATGAATGAAACTCAACACAAATGATGGTAATAAAATAAAATTGTGAATGTTGTTATTTACGTACTTCATATTGTTCGTCAGAGTAGCCCGCTCACGGGTCGTGTGGCGGATGGACTCGCAAACGTAGTATCCAAAGAAATCATTCCTTTGTTCCTGCCACAACCACTTTACAAGAAATAGAGGTCAATCAAACTGATAAGCAAGAATGCCAAATGGTATTGATGAAACTAGCACTTGAATCAATAGGAGATGCGCGGAACATGCTACTATAGTACTTACTTTCGGGTGTCTAAATTGCAGCTTCTTCGGGAGTCCTGGAGCTTTTTTGGTGAATTTTTTCCAAACCCTGCCAGACAAAGAAAACAATTACTTGATATATCAGGAAATGAACAAAGTTGCTGATATGGTGGATAATGATCGATTTAACTTACTTCTCGAGCATTTGAGTCATGTCCGCATAGTCCTGGGGATCTTTTCGTCTTGAGTCTAAGACGGTTACTAGTCCCTGCTCAAGCTTAATCTCTAGGAGAATATAGTGGAAACTGCACACGCATGCATAACTCATCAGTTACATTACTATAACCTTGACTAATATATAAGGGAAACCGAATACGCACAAGACAGTAACACTCACTTGAAGTTATAAGGAAAGAGTATTATATCTTTGTTTTCATTTATTACCAACGATCGTAGCAAGTTGGCCTCGGTATCTGCAGCATGAAATTTAACCTCAGTTGCATCTATGAGATATGTGTTAATGAACCCAATATCACCGACTTGTCTTTTCTTCAATTCGGCGATCTTCAATCTACATAATATAGTGAGGATAATTATAAATACATGCAATGAAAGAGCTGAGCTATATAGAGAGACTTAATGACAGAAGTAGTACTACTTAGAGACAGTAGCAGGTGACCGTTGCTTTATCGAGGGCCAATTGATTGAAAAACTGAAAGAACTCCTCAAATGGAACAGGCAATAGTTCAATTCCAACGAGGTCATGCTCCTTTTTAACTCTCACATACAAAGTACTCCTCCCCCCAGACTCTCTGTAGATTTTCAAGTACCAATCATGCAATCTTCGTATCATCGTTGATAGACATCTTTCATCTTTGACGAGAGGCTTCCCGTACTCGTATCTTTGTATCTGCACCTCCATGAAATCATAATGTACATCGTCGGGCAGGTAATCGCCAAGATTGCTATAACCGGGCACCATCCTCGAATCATTAGCGACGATGTCGCTAGGCACCTTGAGCGGGGGGCACGATTGCTTCGCTTGTTCGCCGAGCTGGGCAATTTGTTTCCCAGCTCGTCGTTCTTTCAGCCTTTGATCACTGACAGTACTTCCCGACCGCTCCGCTTCGGCAAATTCCTTTCCAATAATGCGCTCATAGTTTCCTTTCGGCGGAGACTTGCACTGGTAGAAAAAAGGCCTTTAGTCCCGGTTCGTAAGGGCCTTTAGTCCCGGTTCTGGAACCGGGACTAAAGTGTCGGTACTAATGCCATGACCCTTTAGTCCCGGTTCAATCCAGAACCGGGACTAAAGGCCCTCCACGTGGCCGGTCCACCTTTAGTCCCGGTTGGTAACACCAACCGGTACTAAAGGAAATTTCCTAATTTTTTTTTGAATATTTTTTTTGAATTTTTTAATTTTTTTTGAATTTTTTTTATTTTCAAATTTCTGAATTATTTTAACCTCTAATCTCTAATCACCCCTCATCACTGCTCAATTTAATCTCTAATCATCCCTCATCGTTCCAAATCATCTCACTTCCCGAACGATCACCCATCCTCGCACTACTCCAGCCTGAGCACGCTTAACTTTCGGGTTCTATTCTCCCTCGTTTCCAAGTCTGCACTTGTTGTTTTCCTGACAATAGTAAGATGTCAATCCTATTAACCCTCAGGAATTTAGCTTGAGCATGAAGTCACATATTTCACTGTTTGAGTTTAAAACTATTGTTCTAAAAAACAATAATTTTTTAGTAACACTAATATTTCTTGAATAAGTAGTTTGACAATTGTTTGACCACAGTTTGACCATAGTTTGACCAGATTTGACCAAAATTAAAAAAAAGGTGAAATAATTATTTAATAACACTAATATTCTTGAATAATTATTTAGTAACACTAATACTTCTTGAATAAGTAGTTTGACCATAGTTTGACCAGATTTACTGAAAATTTAAAAAAACTGAAATTTGAGCATAACTTTTTTTCCTTTTGGAATTTGAGGATTCTAGAAATTTGCAAACCGGCCATAGGCCGTCTCCATCGGATGTAACTTTTCGAGTAGATGATTTTTCATATAAAAAACTTTTTAATCCGAGTTCGTATGCAAAAGTTATGCCCATTTTACAAATTCCAGAGAGATTTTGTAAATAAAGTCGAAATTCATATTTGTAAATTTTCCCAACAACTAGACCACATATCACATGTGAAACTTATTTTATTTTATTTTTATTGACATTTCCATCATTTTCTTTTGTTTTTTCTAAAACTGAAAAGGCGGTCCACGGGGGGGGGGGGGGGGGGGAGTTTGAAAATGGGACCTTTAGTACCGGCTCGTGCCATGAACCGGTACTAATGCCTCAAAGCCCATTAGTCCCGGTTGGTGGCACCAACCGGTGCTAAAGGTTAGACCTTTAGGCCCGGTTGGTGCCACCAACCGAGACTAATGGGCATCGCACCCTTTAGTCCCGGTTCATGGCACGAACCGGGACTAAAGGGCCCAGGTGAACCGGGACTAATGCCTTAGCCGCACGAACCGGGATAAATGCACCCATTTGTCCCGGTTCTGGACTGAACCGGGACTAATGGGCTTACCCGGCCTGGACCAAAGCCCCCTTTTCTACTAGTGTTGGGTGGTTTTGTCAGGAAGCCAGAGTGCGCTTCGCTTTCACCGGATCTACCTTCTCCTCCGGAGGTGGATGTTTCTTTGCTTTCACCCCTTCAAAGAAGTTCCTCACTTCTTCTCGCGTGATCCCGGCGTTCTCCTCCGGGGTCCTCTCGTATGGTAACTTATCTGGAGTCTTCAGAGAAGGACCGAATCTGTATGTCCTCCCGCCTCTGGCTGTACTGCAAGACGCCGGCAGAGCAAACGGAGCAGTTGTCTTCTTTACTTGCTTACGAAGTGGAGGAGAAGGACTACGACGCACCGGAGCAGCCGGAGTGGCGGCAGGTCTCTTCTGCCCTTGCTGACCAGGCGGAGTAGGAGGAGGCTGGCTGCTCGGGCGCGCCGGTGCAGGCGGAGAAGGAGGCGGAGTGCCGCCACGCACCGGAGAAGGAGCCGACCGAGTGCCCTGATCGTCACTTTCGAAGGAGGAGGCGGTGGAGGAGGCGGAGTGCCCTAACTCACCGGAGGAGGAGGAGGAGGTGGAGGCGTCCAGTTCGGAAGGTTGATGAGCTCCTTCCGCCATAGGCATGGAGTCTTCAGAGCAGAACCCAGCCGAGTCTCCCCTTCACTGGTAGGGTGGTCAAGCTGGAGGTCCTCAAATCCCTCCGTTATTTCATCCATCATCATCCTAGCATATCCTTCTGGAATCGGCCGGCAGTGAAAAGTTGCGCTGGGTTCAGTAGGAAAAACAGAGCCAACAGCCGCCTTGACCTTCATATTAATCCATTGCGTCATAAGGTGGCAATTTTGAGACTCCGTGATAGCATCCACGGGATAGCTGGAAGGAGCCGTCAAGACATGCTCCGGCTAAAGCAGCTCGGTGGAAGCCACGCTGCTTCTCCGCTGAGATGGCGGGGTAGCTTCGGGGGAAGCTTCGGCAGTTCGTTTGCTGCGATTTGCTTCTCGTTCCTCTATCGCTTGTACCCTTGCTTGCAGCGCCTGCATTTGGGTCTGCTGCACTTTTTTCCTCCTCTCCTGGCATTTGTAACCGCTTGCGTCCGGAAACCCAACCTTCCACGTAATGGAGCCTGGCGTGCCTCGTGTCCGTCCAGGGTGCTCAGGATTCCCGAGGACCATTGTGATCTCGTCGTTCTCTCTGTGTGGAACAAACGTCCCTTGCTGCGCTGCTTCGATATACTGCTGAAGCTTCTTGACTGGTATGTCCATTTGATCATTCGTCCAAATGCACTTCCCTGATACAGGGTCCAAGGTTCCGCCAGCCCCAAAGAACCAAGTCCGGCAATGGTTTGTCCAGTTAATTGTCTCTGGTTCGATCCCTTTATCAACCAGATCATTCTCAGTCTTGGCCCACTTAGGCCGGGCTACGAGGTAGCCACCTGACCCCGTGCGATGGTGATGCTTCTTCTTCGCAGCGTTTTGCTTGTTTGTCGCCGACATCTTCTTACTATTTTCCGATGTCTTGTGGGCCACAAATGCGGGTCAGTGATCTCTGATCTTCTCATATCTGCCCTTGAATTCTGGTGTCTCTTTATTTTCGACAAACTTATTCAGCTCTTTCTTCCACCTCCTGAATAGTTCTGCCATCTTCTTAAGAGCAAAAGACTTGATTAATTGCTCCTTAATTGGCTTCTCTGGATCATCCTCTGGCGGTAGGGTGAAATTTGACTTCAGCTCAGTCCAAAGATCATTTTTCTGCATATCATTGACATAAGACACCTCAGGCTCTTCTCTAGCCGGCTTTAACCATTGCTGGATGCTGATCGGGATCTTGTCCCTAACCAAAACCCCGCACTGAGCAACAAATGCGCTCTTTGTCCAGAGGGGTTCAATATGTTGGCCGTCGGGCGCGATTGCTATGATCTCAAACTTCTCATCCGAGCTCAACTTTTTCTTCGGGCC
Source organism: Triticum urartu (assembly GCF_056163025.1). Lineage (NCBI taxonomy): Eukaryota > Viridiplantae > Streptophyta > Magnoliopsida > Poales > Poaceae > Triticum > Triticum urartu. Next base: position 476,661,239 of record NC_141873.1, on the reverse strand, counting down.
TCGTCTCTTTACCGAAGTTGTGTTCGATCCGGAGGGCTAGAAAAAAGAATAAAGACTTAATTAATATGTGTACATACCAAAACAATGAATGCATCAATTAGCTAGTCAGCAGAAGCTTAACTAATATATATACCTGGCCAGACTCGGTTCGGTCACCGGAGACATCATCACAGTCTCCTTATTGCACCGGCATTGGGTCACCGGAGCCGTCCTCACGGTCTCCTTGCACCGGCATTAGGTCACCGGAGCCATCATAATCATAGCCAGCTGCTTCCAGACCATCGGTGTCGTTGAGAAACAACGAGCAGACGGCATCACTTCCTCGTGCGATTATGTCCCCCAACAACTCTTCTTGTACTTCGTCTCGGGCGGTGTCCATAGTTTCTACAAATATTTACAACATGGCAATTATTATTCAAACATGATAGATGAATATATTAGTGGCAAACGTAGAAGTAATATTAATTAGTGGCCTCGACGCTGCTTCTCTAGGGTTTGGGGTGGCCTCGACGCTGCTTCTCTAGGGTTTGGGGTGGCCACGACAATGCTTCAAGGATAAAAAAAGAAGAGGAAGAATAAAAAAAGAGGAGAAGAAAGAGTAGAGGAGTAAGAACTCCTCTATTCTTTCTTCTCCTCTTTTTTTCTTCTTCTTCCTCTTTTTTTAGCGGAAACGAGGGTCGTCGAGGGTCGCCGAGCGGTAGAGGAAACCCTGAATAGCAAGTATCGTGGGTGTGAGATACATGTGGTCGTCGGTGTCGGACACTACATCCACGTCCCACAAGTGACGTGGGCGTCAAAGCCCGCGTCACTTGTGGGACGTGGATGTAGTGTCCGACACCGACGGCCACATGTATCTCACATCGACGATACTTGCTATTTAGGGTTTTCTCTTTCTTTCTTCTTCTCTTTTTTTCTTCTTCTTCCTCTTTTTTTATCGGGAATGAGGGTCGTCGAGGGTCAGGGTCGCCGAGCGGTAGAGGAAACCCTAAATAGCAAGTATCGTGGGTGTGAGATACATGTGGTCGTCGGTGTCGAACACTACATCCACTTCCCATAGGTGACGCGGGTCGCGCGTCAATTGTGGGAAGTGGATGTAGTGTCCGACACCAACGGCCACATGTTTCTCACACCCACGATACTTGCTATTTAGGGTATATCGACCCCCCCTCATGTTGAAGTTATCGGGAGGTGGTATATATATCGACCCCCTCGTGTTGAAGTTATCGGGAGGGGGTATATCGACCCCCCCCCTCATGTTGAAGTTATCGGGAGGGGGTATATCGACCCCCCCTCCCTCGTGTTGAAGTTATCGGGAGGGGTATATCGACGACGACAGATCCGATAAAACATAAGAATACGAAGAAGAAATAAAAAGAGGAGAAGAAGAAAGGAATAGAGGAGAAGATCGAAGAAAAAAAAGAAGAAAAAAAGATTTTCTATTTTTTCTTCTTCTCCTCTATTCCTTTCTTCTTCTCCTCTTCCTTTTCTTCCTCTCCTCTTCTTCTCCTCTTCCTTTTCTTCCTCTCCTCTTCTTCTCCTTTTTTGTCTTCTTATTTTCCTTTTTCCTCTCCTAAATATATAAAACTTTTCTAGAAATGAAACTAACCTAAAATGTACTAAATCAGAGAACATATATAGATAATCCTTTTCTAAATATTTAAATCTAACTTTTGCATATATGAACATATATACACAGAGAACATACAAACATATATACATTTTTATAAAAAAGCAAAATACAAAATACAAACATATATATGAAAAAAATCTGAAAAGAAGCAATATACACAATATATATACTGACATATATACATAATATACACAAAGAAGCAATATACACAATATACACAAGCATATAATATATGAAAAAAACAGGGGGCCGGACCAACGGAGGGGCAGGGCGACGGCGACGGGCGGGCTGGGCGACGGCGACGGGCGGGGCAGGGGTGGGGCGACGGGCGGGGCGGGGCGACGGTGATGGGCGGGGCAGGGCGACGACGATGGGCGGGCCGGGGCGTGCGACGTGCGTTGGGGCAGGGCGGCGAGCGGCGTCGGGCGAGGGCACGGCCGACGGCGAGGCACGGGCGACGGCAACGGTGCGGTCGGGGGCGACTGCAGGGACGGCGGACGGCGCCAGGGCAGCCTGGCGGCGTCGTCGGGGGCAAATGGTCGATGAGAAACTGAAATTTTCACAAATCCTGATTATATACCAAGATCATTGGTCCCGGTTCGTGGCACCAACCGGGACCAATGCCACCTTTAGTCCCGGTTGGTGCCACCAACCGAGACCAAAGGCCTCTTTTCAGCAGCCCAAAGGGCGGGAATCGGCGGCCTTTGGTCCCGGTTGGTGGCACCAACCGGGACTAAAGGGGGGGCATTGGTCACGGTTTGTGCCACGAACCGTGACCAATGCCCCCTTTAGTCCCGGTTGGTGCCATCAACCGGGACCAAAGGCCTGCATCTGCCAAAGCCGCGGTGCGATGGGATGTTTAGTCCCACCTTGCTAGCTGAGGAGCGGTCGCACCTGTTTATAAGCGCTGCCCCGCCCTCTTCATTGAACTCCTCAGAACTGCAGGCCTTTGGGCCTAATCTCACACCGCTCTGCCTGTGGGCCTGCTGGGCCTTCTGCAGGCCTGAATCCTGGCCCATGGATGGGCTTCTAGTCGTATTCAGGCTGTGGTGGCCCAGTAGGTGGCATTTTTTTACTATTTGTTTTTTCATTTCTACTTAGAACTAAATACTTATAGTTTTTTAGTGATTTTTTTCTTTTAGGTCACAAAAATTATAAACTTTCTGTTAGTGCCATTAGTTTTAAAATTTGAATAGTTTAAATTTGAATTTTTTAAAATTTGTGTGAATCACTAGTTTATGAATAACTTTACTATAAAAATTGATTTTTGAGTCATTCTTTTTCCTGATATTTAATATTACTGTGTTTTATCATTATACTCAATTTGGTAATTTTAGTTAGTCATAACAAATATTATAGAACAAAATACTTATAGTTTTTTAGTGATTTCTTTTTTCTTTTAGGTCACAAAAATTATAAACTTTCTGCATTATTTATTTTCTTTTGTTTTTTGCTTTATTTTTTAATTCTTTTTGCTTTTAGTTTTAGAAAAATTATAAACTTTGTGTTAGTTCCATTAGTTTTCAAATTTGAATTTTTTTTTTAGTTTTTTAGTTTTCTTTGTTGCTTTATTTATTTTATTTTGTTTCTACTTACAACAAAATACTTAATGTTGCTATTTTTATTTTTTTCAGTTTTTTTGTTTTGTTTTCTGTATTATTTATTTTCTTTTGTTTTTTGCTTTATTTTTAAATCCTTTTTGCTTTTAGGTCAGCAAAATTATAAACTTTCTGTTAGTGCAATTAGTTTTAGAAAAATTATAAATTTTCTGTTAGTGCCATTAGTTTTCAAATTTGAATAGTTAAAATTTGAATTTTTTGAAATTTGTGTGAATCACAAGTTTGTGATTAACTTTACTAAAAAAATGAACATAGATGCACCTATAGATAAAATTCGACCTAAATTCATAATTTCCAAATGAACTCTGAAAAAGTTGGCATAGCATACTCGTGTGTTACAAAGTTGGCATGGTATCATCATAATAGTTGCAGGAGAAAGTCTTCACTTTTTCTTCGCTTGTGTCATTTGCTTATTGCGCCGTAACCATGGATAATCTTCATCGTTTATTAGGATGCTTGGGTCAGCCTTGACATTGAAGGGAGGAATTTCATGAAACTTTTCATAATCTTCAGACATGTCTGTGTTGCCCTCCACTCCCAGGATATCCCTTTTTCCTGAAAGAACTATGTGGCGCTTTGGCTCATTGTATGATGTATTTGCTTCCTTATCTTTTCTCTTTCTCGGTTTGGTAGACATGTCCTTCACATAGATAACCTGTACCACATCATTGGCTAGGACTAATGGTTCATCAGGGTACCCAAGATTTTTCAGATCCACTGTTGTCATTCCGTACTGTGGGTCTACCTGTACCCCGCCGCCTGACAGATTGACCCATTCGCACTTAAACAAAGGGACCTTAAAATCATGTCCGTAGTCAAGTTCTCATATGTCCACTATGTAACCATAATATGTGTCATTTCCACTCTCGGTTGCTGCATCAAAGCGGACACCGCTGTTTTGGTTGGTGCTCTTTTGATCTTGGGCGATCGTGTAAAATGTATTCTCATTTATCTCGTATCCTTTGTAAGTCAATACAGTCAAAGATGGTCCCCTGGACAACAAGTACAGCTCATCACAAACAGTGTTGTCACCTCTGAGACGTGTTTCCAACCAACTGCTGAAAGTCCTGATGTGTTCACATGTAATCCAGTCATCGCACTGCTCCGGGTGTTTGGAGCGCAGACTGTTCTTGTGTTCATCGACATACGGGGTCACCAAGGTAGAGTTCTGTAGAACTGTGTAGTGTGCTTGAGACCAAGAATATCCGTCCCTCCATATTATTGAGTCACTTCCTAGAGTGCCTTTTCCAGTCAGTCTCCCCTCATACCGCGATTTAGGGAGACATCTCTTCTTAAGGCCAGGAATGAAGTCAACACAAAACCCGATAACATCCTCTGTTTGATGGCCCATGGAGATGCTTCCTTCTGTCCTAGCGCGGTTACAGACATATTTCTTTAGGACTCCCATGAAACTCTCAAAGGGGAACATATTGTGTAGAAATACGGGCCCAGGATGACAATCTCCTCGACTAGATGAACTAGGACGTGCGTCATGATATTGAAGAAGGATGGTGGGAACACCAGCTCGAAACTGACAAGACATTGAGCCACATCACTCCTTAGCCTTGGTACGATTTCTGGATCGATCACCTTCTGAGAGATTGCATTGAGGAATGCACATAGCTTCACAATGGCTAATCGGACGTTTTCCGGTAGAAGCCCCCTCAATGCAACCGGAAGCAGTTGCGTCATAATCACGTGGCATTCATGAGACTTTAGGTTCTGAAACTTTTTCTCTGGCATATTTATGATTCCCTTTATATTCGACGAGAAGTCGGTCATGACCTTCATAGTGAGCAGGCATTCAAAGAAGATTTCTTTCTCTTCTTTCGTAAGAGCGTAGCTGGCAGGACCTTTATACTGCTTCGGAGGCATGCCGTCTTTTTCGTGCAAATGTTGCAGGTCCTCCCGTGCCTCAGGTGTATCTTTTGTCTTCCCATACACGCCCAATAAGCCTAGCAGGTTCACTCAAAGGTTCTTCGTCACGTGCATCACGTCGATTGAAGAGCAGACCTCTAGGTCTTTCCAGTAGGGTAGGTCCCAAAATATAGATTTCTTCTTCCACATGGGTGCGTGTCCCTCAGCGTCATTCGAAACAGCTAGTCCGCCGGGACCCTTTCTAAAGATTACGTGTAAATCATTGACCCTAGCAAGTACGTGATCACCGGTACGCATGGCGGTCTTCTTCCGGTGATCTGCCTCGCCTTTGAAATGCTTGCCTTTCTTTCGACATTGATGGTTGGTCGGAAGAAATCGACGACGGCCCAGGTTCACATTCTTCCTGCATTTGTCCAGGTATATACTTTCAGTGTCATCTAAACAGTGCATGCATGCGTGGTATCCTTTGTTTGTCTGTCCTGAAAGGTTACTGAGAGCGGGCCAATCGTTGATGGTCACGAACAGTAACACCTTTAGGTTAAATTCCTCCTGTCTGTGCTCATCCCACGTACGTACACCGTTTGCATTCCATAGCTGTAAAAGTTTTTCAAATAATGGCCTTAGGTACACATCAATGTCGTTGCCGGGTTGCTTAGGGCCTTGGATGAGAACTGGCATCATAATGAACTTCCTCTTCATGCACATCCAAGGAGGAAGGTTATACATACATAGAGTCACGGGCCAGGTGTTGTGATTGCTGCTCTGCTCCCCGAAAGGATTAATGTCATCCGCGCTTAAAGCAAACCATACATTCCTTGGGTCCTTTGCAAACTCATCCCAGTACTTTCTCTCGATTTTTCTCCACTTCGACCCGTCAGCGGGTGCTCTCAACTTCCCGTCTTTCTTCCGGTCCTCACTGTGCCATCGCATCAACTTGGCATGCTCTTCGTTTCTGAACAGACGTTTCAACCATGGTATTATAGGAGCATACCACATCACCTTCGCAGGAACCCTCTTCCTGGGGGGCTCACCGTCAACATCACCAGGGTCATCTCGTCTGATCTTATACCGCAATGCACCGCATACCGGCCATGCGTTCAGATCCTTGTATGCACCGCGGTAGAGGATGCAGTCATTAGGGCATGCATGTATCTTCTCCACCTCCAATCCTAGAGGGCATACGACCTTCTTTGCTGTGTATGTACTGTCGGGCAATTCGTTATCCTTTGGAAGCTTCTTCTTCAATATTTTCAGTAGCTTCTCAAATCCTTTGTCAGCCACAGCATTCTCCGCCTTCCACTGCAGCAATTTCAGTACGGTACCGAGCTTTGTGTTGCCATCTTCGCAATTGGGGTACAACCCTTTTTTGTGATCCTCTAACATGCGATCGAACTTCAGCTTCTCCTTTTGACTTTCGCATTGCGTCCTTGCATCGACAATGACCCGGCGGAGATCATCATCATCGGGCACATCGTTTGGTTCCTCTTGATCTTCAGCAGCTTCACCCGTTGTAGCATCATTGGGCACATCGTCTGGTTCCTCTTCATCTTCACCAGCTCCCCCCGTTGCAGCATCGCCGTATTCAAGGGGCACATAGTTGTCATTGTACTCTTCTTCTTCGCCGTCTTCCATCATAACCCGTATTTCTCCGTGCCTCATCCAAACATTATAGTGTGGCATGAAACCCTTGTAAAGCAGGTGGGAGTGAAGGATTTTCCGGTTAGAGTAAGACCTCGTATTCCCACATTCAGTGCATGGACAACACATAAAACCATTCTGCTTGTTTGCCTCAGCCGCATCGAGAAACTCATGCATGCCCTTAATGTACTCGGAGGTGTGTCTGTCACCGTACATCCATTGCCGGTTCATCTGCGTGCATTATATATAATTAAGTGTCCAAATTAATAAAAGTTCATCATCACATTAAAACCAAAGTGCATACATAGTTCTCATCTAACAACATATAGCTCTCCAGAGCATCTAATTAATTAAACCATACATTGAAACTATGTAAAACATTTTAATGCGAAAACAAATGCGATCATAATCGCAACCAAGGTAACAATTGATCCAATGGCATAATGATACCAAGCCTCGGTATGAATGGCATATTTTCTAATCTTTCTAATCTTCAAGCGCATTGCATCCATCTTGATCTTGTGATCATCGACGACATCCGCAACATGCAACTCCAATATCATCTTCTCCTCCTCAATTTTTTTTATTTTTTCCTTCAACAAATTGTTTTCTTCTTCAACTAAATTTAACCTCTCGACAATAGGGTCGGTTGGCATTTCCGATTCACATACATCCTACATAAATAAAATCTATGTCACGTTGGTCGGCATAATTTTCATAAACTATAAATGAACCAATAGTTATAAAGATAATATACATACCACATCTGAATCATACACAGGACGAGGGACGACGGGGGCGGATACCAAAACCATCGCACTATATAAGATGCAATAATAAAAGTAAGAAAATAATACAAGTATCTATGTAAACATACAAGTAAGAATATTTTTCCTTTTAGAAAAAAGATAAGAACAAGAGGCTCACCACGGTGGTGCCGGCGATGAGCTCGGCGCGGGTGATCGACGGCGGTGAAGACGGGGACGGGGCGTGATGGACCGCTAAACCTAGACAAATATTGAGGAAAATGGAGATTGGAGGTCGAGCTTGGAGAGGAGAAATCTTAAGTAGTGTGGCTCGGGCATTCCATCGAACACCTTGTGTGCATAGGAGGTGAGCTAGAGCACCACCAAGCCCTCTCCCCCTCGGCTAGAAAAAAACAAAGCAGTGTGCTCTACTCTTACGCGAGGGGGTATATATAGGCACCTCATTGGTCCTGGTTGGTGGCATGAACCGAGACTAAAGGGGAGCCTTTGGTCCCGGTTCAAGCCACCAACCGGGACCAATGGTGGTGGGCCAGGAGCGAGGCCCATTGGTCCCAGTTCGTCCCACCAACCGGGACCAATGGCCCACGTGGCCCGGCCGGCCCCCTGGTCCCACGAACCGGGTCCAATGCCCCCATTGGTCCCGGTTCTAGACTGAACCGGGACTAATGGGCTGACCCGGCCTGGACTAAAACCCTGTTTTCTACTAGTGTCTTTGGATGAACCGACCGACCCACGTGAATAATCACTCGCCTCCCGAGCTCACCACGTGTTAGCCGTCCCAATCTCAGCATAACAAGGGCAGATTAGGATAACGATCACAAGTAGAGTGTTTTGGAGGCCGAGCTTCATGCACTACTGGAGTTTTCATGTACCCTGGGTGTCAGGGTCTTCACCGAGAGCCAAGTCGGCAAAGATGCGCCACGTGGCAACCGCTGTCCCCATCTGTTGTCCGTTAGCCACTTCTTTTTTGCCAAGTTGTATTGTTTGACTCTCAGCAAACTCTTTGCCGAGTGCCCATGTCCTGGCTCCCGGCAAATTCCTGTTTGCCTGAGAGGTGTACGCCAGGTGGCTTTTGCCGAGTCCAGCACTCGACAAAGGCTTTGCCGGCGGGGATAGGCCCTTTGCTGAGTGTCCGTGGCACTCGGTGTATAACTCAATTCCAGTAGTGATGGAGGTCTTTATTTTGAAAAGTTCAAAATTTTGTACCTTTAAGTTTCAGAAAATTCTGAAAAAATATACAAGTATGCAAGGATTTAATGTATATGTGTGTCTAATTTTATGATGAAATATCTTGAATTGCAAGCCGCAATTTTTTTATGAACTATGAGGATCAAGAATACATGTGCTGAAAAGCTATTTTTTGTGTAGCTCTCATTTTAAAGTATTGCATCATGATAATTTGCACATATGTATGCTATGTCTTTAATTATGTGTATATTTTAAAATTTCAAGTATGAATTTAAATTTTGCAATATTAAAGTCGTTGTGTTTGCGGAGCTCGGCCTTCGTTTGGCATTTTCGGTCAGGTTGGAACCGAAGACTCCAGGTGACCACCGAGCGAGCCAACGAGAGAGGAGTGAAGCCATGGCGACGACGTGGCCGGCGCGGAGTGAACCGCACTTGCCGCTGGAGGAGGCGGCGCGGGTGAAGGCCCAGGCGCGCAGGCACTTCGATAGCGTCGCCCTGAGATGCCCGGTCAAGCCGCCACGCAGCGACCCGTCCTACGGTGGCGCGGGCTGTGTGGACTGTCGAGGTGGCCACTGGAGATGACCCGCCGGGGGTCCGCAGGCTCCGCGATCTCGAGGCCAAGCCCCAGGTTGACGCCTTCTTCTCTTTTTTCCCGGAATTCAAATTTCTGATGTTTGATTGACTGTTGAATCGATCGATGTAAGCGTGTTGCGTTCTTGTGCACAGAAGCATGTGCTGGACGGAGGGGATGTGAACGGGAAAGAGTAGTGGAGACGCAGTATTATGATGGGATCAACATCATCGACAGGCAGCATCGAAAAGAGAAAACAAGTATAGAAACCCCGGAAACGGATAATACCGGAAACAAACATAGAGCGAATACAAAGGGGACCCGGAAACAGAAGTGGTCGTTTACCGGAAGTTAAAATCCCCTTGAACCATAGAAAAATACACACAACACAAACAAATTTAAAGAATTGTTATCATGGCTACAAAATAATATGATTACGTCGGCAACTTAGCATAGTATTCTAGGAGTGCTGGACAATTGCGTGTAGGGTCTAGTTGAGTACGTATGTGGTAGTAGAAGTTGGGCCTCAGACTATCTATTCTGCTCATTCTCGTCAATGTGTCATTGTGTGTTGTTTGGTGGTTGGGCTACAATGCAGCCATAGGCCTATAGTAAAAACAAAAATTCCATATTCACGGAAACGGAAAGTTCCATTTCCACGTCTATTCCACCAGAAATCACGGTTTCATTTTTGTTTTCGTTTCCGCATAAAAAATTCCATTTCCATTTCCGTTTTGCAAATTTCCATTTCTGTTCTCACATTTCCTCTCCGTTTCATTTTTCTCCGGAAAAGCGGAAAGTTTTCACTCCATTTTCATCCCTAATATGACATAAATTGAAGGTTCCATACCTCGTCCTTTTTAAAACCTATCAACTAAAAGTGACATTGGTTCTAGAAATAATGGTGGAGTTGCAATTCCTGGAAATAATGCGCATAAGTCTGCCAATTTACAACATACTGCCAGAATAAAGAATGTAGACCATAGCATGGATGGCATCACAACAAATGAAGCTTATGGAACATGCAAACGGGAAGGAAGAGAAAGTTGTTAACCCGGCAAATTTCTTTAATCAGTTTAATAAGAACCAGTGCACAAACTCTATGTCCCTGCAACCCCATGAATTCATAAGTGGATTCCATAACAACTTGCTTACCCTTGAGTTATCAAAACCTTAATAATTATGTATATTCCAAACTAAAATATTATTGATGGATTTATATGTGAAGCAAGTTCTCATTTTTGCATTTATACTAGGTAGACCTTCCGTGCAACTTAAATTTGAATGAAAGAAGTACTGTAACACGTTAAATTCCAAACTTTTCTTTTCTATATTGCTTGTGCAAAATGCCTCATAAAATCTCAAGATCACTATAAGTTTGATTATGCCTGGTGTTGTAAAGTTTTGATACTAAATGTGAACTTCCACAATAGCACTAACAGGTTCTAAAATGTGCATACACATACAAGTTCAGCTTATAGTTCTCAGTGAATTGACCAAAATTAAAGTGAAAGTCCTTCCCAAGATCAAACCAGAAGGTGCAGTACGGAACAAACTTCAAATAACCAAAAGGTGCTATAACTTGTAACTCTATTACTATCAGCCAAAGTAGTAAATTAGCGAGCTTCGATTCTACAATTAGAATATCAGCTAACAACATCATCATCTGTGCGTGGTATGTTCATATTAGTAAATACCAATAATGAACTATGTACTAATTTGCGTACATTGCCATTATTAGTTAAGATGTAAGGCAATAAAGAACGAAAATTACTAAGGATTATATTCAGTTATTTAGTTGTACATATATGACAAACATGCAACATTTAAAACTTCCCTGCTGCAAAGCTGTTGTGGCTATCACTAAGCTAACTAAATGCTGCGTGGCTGGAATTACAGCTACATGGAGCTCAAACTTTGCCCTAGAACTGGAGACACAGAAACTCGGATAAATACACAACCACCTTCAGCATGGACAAGAATCATAGCTACAAAAGCTCAGATCCCTCGGGAACAACTAGTAAAACGGCAGAATTCGTCGGCATGATTCGAATCCAAACACTCCCTAGCTAGCCGGCGACGGGCGAGTCCGCCCACAGAAGGTGGGGCTCCGGATGTAGAGCATGGGGAATTCAGTCAAACTGACAGAAAATGAGGTTCTGCAAAATTTGTTGAGGGTAATAGACAACAAAACACATGCCGAGCTGAGCATCCGTTGAATTGAACCCCTGGCTATTGCCAAAATAAATTGCTATTAGTACTCGACCGTGCAACAACGAAGTGCTTTTGTTTGTGGAAAACGAAGATTTTTCTTCATAGCAGAGCAGCAGCCGGGGCGGATCTAGAAAGCGAGCAGAATCTGAGGATGTTGGTCTGGGACTAAGCAATCAACCCACCGGAGTACTGGAAGCTGCTCCTACCTCGCCGGCCACTGCCCGAAATTGAGCAAAAATGTTGGATAGAACCATGGTGCAGCCGCACCTACGCTCAAAGCCACACATCTGTTGGGCCCCATCCTTGGGATTTGTGCCTAATGGCCAAGGTAAAACATGGCGGGAATGGTCAAAAGATAGTTAGCAGGCCTATAGATTCTAATAAGATCTACTGCATGCTAGAATAAAATAATCGCTAAAATAATCAAGTTTGGTCCATACACTTTCTTTATTGCTTCATGATGCACAATGGCTATGGGCCCAGACTTGCATGGATGCCTGAACAATCGCTGCAGATAGTATATCAAGCTAAATCAGTTTTTGAATGTTTCAATTAGACAAATTTCTATGCATCAGAGCAAAGAAAAAAAGGCAGCAATAGTTTCCAGAGAGAATCAAAACTTGAGCATGGTAATGTAGCTGCTACTGTTGCTATTCTTCTGTTTTCCGTTTTTTTTTCATTTTTCTTCTTTTTGTTTGTTTATTTTCCTTTATTTTTTCTTTTCTGTTATGTTTTTTTTCGTGCATACATATCACCCTGAGCTACATTATTATTGAGAAGCCTGAACATGACTATTTTTAAATTTTCTTTCTTGGGCTTGTGAGCTACAATGTTATTGGAAGGCGTGCCACATTGGAAGTCTAGCCTGAGAAGGCCTACAAGCAATATGAAAAAAAACTCACTGTTTGAATGCCAACGTAAATGATGGGTTAACTTAAAGAGTACTGAATCACAAAAATTTGAATGCTAATAGGGCCCATATCCCAATGGGAGGTATACTACATCCAAGGGTGTTGACCGTAGGTGCGGCCGAGCCGTGGTCCTAAAACTCAGCTCTCGAAATTGAGGAAGGAGGTACGGGCGACACCGCTGAAGTTCCAGGGCATGGAGGAGGAAGACTCCCTCTAGGGCGGTGGCGGTTTGGGGGTGGACTTCTGGCATGTTGTTTGGTGTGGGGAGGGAGGGAGGAGGAGGGAGATTATACAAGTGGGGGAAGGAGATACGATGGAGGCGACGATCTAGATTCCAGAGGAGACATCACATAATTTCTATGATGTGCATGGGTATTTTCATGGGAGCTAGGATCCCAATATTGCGAGCTCGTCCCCCCTCCATTGCTGCCTTGCTAATTCATGTGACTTTCGTTTAATCTTCACTCGACTCGATTGTGTGTAGAACTTGTCTAACCATAAGGAAGTTTTATACAGGACGGAAGTGTGGAAAAATCACCACGACAAGAGGCAGCAAGATTGCATGACGGTGGATTTGTAGAAGAGAATTTTTGGTGTTTGGGAGAAGTGCATTTAGCACTTTAATTTTGGGAGAAGTGTCATCACCGGATCTAGAAATAGAAAGTGCATCTACCACTTTAATTTTGGGAGCAGTGCAATGTATTATTTCTTGCCCATAAGAACTTCTAGAAGTGCCATCATAAGCAACATATATATCCCTCAGGTGATACATATATGTCCCATCATACGCATGACCGTCCAAGAATCTTTTAGCTAGCTAGCTCGGGCTTACTCAGTTGCTGCTACCTATGCTTATCACCAAACAACGACGTGACATTCCCCTGACATCTTATTTAGGACGGTAGCACTATGAATGAATGCCCAACCGGTGCCATTTAAAATTAAAATTGATGGAGGGAGCATGTCTTGTGCTTAATTGATGAGACACATATTTGTGCTTGCCTGTAACCTTGCACCTACTGGCAACTTTCACATGGTTGTGACTTGTGAGAAATTGCTGAACCGAGAAGTTTAAATGGGAGCAGGTAGCAGGTTCCCTCGGTTGTGATGTCTGAACTCTGAAGTCTGAACCTTGTGGGTGCAGCTGTCTGTCCATGCTTCCTCCATGCCGCATCATCTGGATTGCACGAATGAAACGCCACTTTCAGATTAAGTGGGCTATCAGTCCAATATAACTTTCCCAACCAGATAGAGTGCATGGAGGGAGAGATGCGAGAATTCCTAGCTATGGAAGTGCGACAGTTTGTGCTTCGTTAATCAGCGCATGTTCTTTCTTCATGAGTTACATGGTTGCCTACTACTTTTCCAATTTGCCATTTATCGATCACTAGTAACCTGAGATCAACATTTTCTTTCCAACCAGGCTCACACCCCTTTTCATTAATTGCTTAACGGAAATATTCAGTACATCCATCCAGGTATTACAACTAACCAAAAGAGAAGGGGCGGGAAAGGGGATAGGCAAGTTGGAGCATTAGTAGGAAACCCGCTGCAGATGCTCGCTATCGAAAGATCTACCACCGGGCAAAAACCTACTAACACCACACTAACATCAGTGCCAAATTAACAAGATACTAGGGGACAAAGCACACCACACTAACATCAGTACTAGTTTTCTCACTGTTCAACATTTTGTATTGCCTCGTTATGTGCAACAGCAGTGTTATTCATTTTTTACATGTATGTACATCAACATGGTTATTTGGGTCATCTATATCTTTTGAGTAATTTCTTGAAAAATAAAATCGTAGCAACAACAAGATAGAGATAGTTATGTGAAAGCATGTGTAATCTTTCTTTTTTTAGAGAACAAGAATTTTTCTTCTAAGAACGCAAAAGTATCCTTTTTGCATGACACTAGTAGAAAACAGGGCTATGGTCCAGGCCGGCTCAGCCCATTAGTCCCGGTTCAGTGTAGAACCGGGACCAATGTGGGCATTGGTCCCGGTTCGTGAGCCCCGGGGGCCGGCCGAGCCACGTGGGCCATTGATCCCGGTTTGTCTGGACCTTTTGGTCCCGGTTGGTGGGACGAACCGGGACCAATGGGCCTCGCTCCTGGCCCACCACCATTGTCCCGGTTGGTGGCTTGAACCGGGACCAAAGGCTCCCCTTTAGTCCCGGTTCATGCCACCAACCGGGACCAATGAAGTGCCTATACATACCCCCTCGCGCAAGAGCAGAGCACAGTGCTCTGTTTTTTCTGGCCGAGTGGGAGAGGGCTTTGTGGTGCTCTAGCTCACCTCCTATGCACATGAGGTGTTCGATGGAATGCCCGAGCCACAATACTTAAGCTTTCTCCTCTCGAAGCTCGACCTCCAAGCTCCATTTTCCTCGAGATTTGTCTAGATTTAGCGGTCCGTCACGCCCCATCCCCGTCTTCACCGCCGTCGATCACCCGCGCCGATCTCATCACCGACACCACCGTGGTGAGCCTCCTTTTCTTATCTTCTTTCTGAAAGGAAAAATATTCTTACTTGTATGTTTAGATAGATACTTATATCGTTTTCTTACATTTATTATTGCATCTTATATAGTGCGATGGTTTTGGTATCCGCCCACGTCGGCCCTCGTCCTGTCTATGATTCGGATTTGGTATGTATATTATTTTTATAACTATTGGTTTATTTATTGTTTATGAAAATTATGCCGACCAACGTGACATAGATTTTATTTATGTAGGATGTATGTGAATCGGAAATGCCAACCGACCCTATTGTCGAGAGGTTAAATTTAGTTGAAGAAGAAAACAATTTGTTGAAGGAAAAAATAAAAAAAATTGAGGAGGAGAAGATGATATTGGAGTTGCATGTTGCGGATGTCGTCGATGATCACAAGATCAAGATGGATGCAATGCGCTTGAAGATTAGAAAGATTAGAAAATATGCCATTCATACCGAGGCTTGGTATCATTATGCCGTTGGATCAATTGTTACCTTGGTTGCGATTATGATCGCATTTGTTTTCGCATTGAAATGTTTTACATAGTTTCAATGTATGGTTTAATTAATTAGATGCTCTGGAGAGCTATATGTTGTTAGATGAGAACTATGTATGCACTTTGGTTTTAATGTGATGATGAACTTCTATTAATTTGGACACTTAATTATATATAATGCACGCAGATGAACCGGCAATGGATATACGGTGACAGACACACCCGCGAGTACATTAAGGGCGTGCATGAGTTTCTCGATGCGGCTGAGGCAAACAAGCAGAATGGTTTTATGTGTTGTCCATGCACTGAATGTGGGAATACGAGGTCTTACTCTAACCAGAAAATTCTTCACTCCCACCTGCTTTACAAGGGTTTCATGCCACACTATAATGTTTGGACGAGGCATGGAGAAATAGGGGTTATGATGGAAGACGGCGAAGAAGAAGAGTACGATGACAACTATGTGCCCCCTGAATACGGTGATGCTGCAACGGGGGAAGCTGGTGAAGATCAAGAGGAACCAGACAATGTGCCCAATGATGCTGCCACGGGTGAAGCTGCTGAAGATCAAGAGGACCAGACGATGTGCCCGATGATGATGATCTCCGTCGGGTCATTGTCGATGCAAGGACGCAATGCATTAGTCAAAAGGAGAAGCTAAAGTTCGATCGCATGTTAGAGGATCACAAAAAAGGGTTATACCCCAATTGCGAAGATGGCAACACAAAGCTCGGTACCGTACTGGAATTGCTGCAGTGGAAGGCAGAGAATGCTGTGGCTGACAAAGGATTTGAGAAGCTACTGAAAATATTGAAGAAGAAGCTTCCAAAGGATAACGAATTGCCCGACAGTACATACGCAGCAAAGAAGGTCGTATGCCCTCTAGGATTGGAGGTGGAGAAGATACATGCATGCCCTAATGACTACATCCTCTACCGCGGTGCATACAAGGATCTGAACACATGCCCGGTATGCGGTGCGTTGCGGTATAAGATCAGATGAGATGACCCTGGTGATGTTGACGGCGAGCCCCTCAGGAAGAGGGTTCCTGCGAAGGTGATGTGGTATGCTCCTATAATACCACGGTTGAAACGTCTGTTCAGAAACGAAGAGCATGCCAAGTTGATGCGATGGCACAGTGAGAACCGAAAGAAAGATGGGAAGTTGAGAGCACCCGCTGACGGGTCGCAGTGGAGAAAAATCGAGAGAAAGTACTGGGATGAGTTTGCAAAGGACCCAAGGAATGTATGGTTTGCTTTAAGCGCGGATGGCATTAATCCTTTCGGGGAGCAGAGCAGCAATCACAGCACCTGGCCCGTGACTCTATGTATGTATAACCTTCCTCCTTGGATGTGCATGAAGCGGAAGTTCATTATGATGCCAGTTCTCATCCAAGGCCCTAAGCAACCCGGCAACGAAATTGATGTGTACCTAAGGCCATTAGTTGAAGAACTTTTACAGCTGTGGAATGGAAACGGTGTACGTACGTGGGATGAGCACAGACAGGAGGAATTTAACCTTAAGGCGTTGCTGTTCGTGACCATCAACGATTGGCCCGCTCTCAGTAACCTTTCATGACAGACAAACAAAGGATACCACGCATGCACGCACTGTTTAGATGACACTGAAAGTATATACCTGGACAAATGCAGGAAGAATGTGTACCTGGGCCATCGTCGATTTCTTCTGACCAACCATCAATGTCGAAAGAAAGGCAAGCATTTCAAAGGCGAGGCAGATCACCGGAAGAAGCCTGCCATGCGCACCGGTGATCACGTGCTTGTTATGGTCAATGATTTACACTACATAATCTTTGGAAAGGGTCCCGGTGGACTAGCTGTTCCGAATGACGCTGAGGGACACGCACCCATGTGGAAGAAGAAATCTATATTTTGGGACCTACCCTACTGGAAAGACCTAGAGGTCCGCTCCTCAATCGACGTGATGCACGTGACGAAGAATCTTTGCGTGAACCTGCTAGGCTTCTTGGCCGTGTATGGGAAGACAAAAGGTACACCTGAGGCATGAGAGGACCTGCAATGTTTGCACGAAAAAGACGGCATGCCTCCGAAGCAGTATAAAGGTCCTGCCAGCTACGCTCTTACGAAAGAAGAGAAAGTAATCTTCTTTGAATGCCTGCTCAGTATGAAGGTCACGACTGGCTTCTCGTCGAATATAAAGGGAATAATAAATATGCCAGAGAAAAAGTTTCAGAACCTAAAGTCTCATGACTGCCACGTGATTATGACGCAACTGCTTCCGGTTGCATTGAGGGGGCTTCTACCGGAAAACGTCCGATTGGCCATTGTGAAGCTATGTGCATTCCTCAATGCAATCTCTACGAAGGTGATCGATCCAGAAATCGTACCAAGGCTAAGGAGTGATGTGGCGCAATGTCTTGTCAGTTTCGAGCTGGTGTTCCCACCATCCTTCTTCAATATCATGACGCACGTCCTAGTTCATCTAGTCGACGAGATTGTCATCCTGGGGCCCGTATTTCTACACAATATGTTCCCCTTTGAGAGGTTCATGGGAGTCCTAAAGAAATATGTCCGTAACCGCGCTAGGCCAGAAGGAAGCATCTCCATGGGCCATCAAACAGAGGATGTTATCGGGTTTTGTGTTGACTTCATTCCTGGCCTTAACAAGATAGGTCTCCCTAAATCGCGGTATGAGGGGACACTGACTAGAAAAGGCACTCTTGGAAGAGACTCAATAATATGCAGGGACGGATATTCTTGGTCTCAAGCACACTACACAGTTCTACAGAACTCTACCTTGGTGACCCCGTATGTCGATGAACACAAGAACAGTCTGCGCTCCAAACACCTGGAGCAGTGCGACGACTGGATTACATGTGAACACATCACGACTTTCAGCAGTTGGTTGGAAACACGTCTCAGAGGTGACAACACTGTTTGTGATGAGTTGTACTTGTTGTCCAGGGGACCATCTTTGACTGTATTGACTTACAAAGGATACGAGATAAATGGGAATACATTTTACACGATCGCCCAAGATCAAAAGAGCACCAACCAAAACAGCGGTGTCCGCTTTGATGCAGCAACCAAGAGCGGAATGGACACATATTATGGTTACATAGTGGACATATGGGAACTTGACTACAGACCTGATTTTAAGGTCCCTTTGTTTAAGTGCAAATGGGTCAATCTGTTAGGCGGCGGGGTACAGGTAGACCCACAGTACGGAATGACAACAGTGGATCTGAAAAATCTTGGGTACACTGACGAACCGTTCGTCCTAGCCAATGATGTGGCACAGGTTATCTATGTGAAGGACATGTCTACCAAACCGAGAAAAAGAAAAGATAAGGAAGTGAATACATCATACGATGAGCCAAAGCGCCACATAGTTCTTTCAGGAAAAAGGGACATCCTGGGAGTGGACGGCAAGACAGACATGTCTGAAGATTATGAAAAGTTTCATGAAATTCCTCCCTTCAATGTCAAGGCTGACCCAAGCATCCTGATAAACAATGAAGATTATCCATGGTTACGGCGCAATAAGCAAATGACACAAGCGAAGAAAAAGTGAAGACTTTCTCCCGCAATAAGCAAATGCTATGTGGGTGAAATTATTATACCATCCCAACTTTCAACTTTTTCAGAGTTCATTTGAAATGCTTTCATGTCTTATGGTTCGAAACTTTGATACTTTGAAAGTGATTGTCCATTTTGTACACGAAGTGCATCAAGTTTTTGTCGTAACCCTCTCTACTTTTTGCAACATGCTATGTGGGTGAAATGATGATACCATGCCAACTTTCAACCTTTTCAGAGTTCATATTGAAATGCTTTCCAATTTCAGAGTCATTTAGCTCAAAGAATGAATTAATAGCAAACAGAATGAACTACAAAACTTTTATGAAAATAAAAAAATCAATTAAAATATTATGTTATGATCAACTAAAATAAAACTATAATATTCTTCAATAGCAAAAAGAATATAATTTTTGTGACCTAAAATCAAACTATAAGTATTTAATTGTAAGTATAAATAAAAAATAAATAGCAAAGAAGAAAAAAATTTCTATTTTTATAGTAAAGTTATTCATAAACTAGTGATTCACACAAATTTTATAAAATTCCAATTTAAACTATTCAAAATTTTAAAACTAATGGCACTAACAGAAAGTTTATAATTTTTGTGACCTAAAATCAAAAAGTAATCACTAAAAAACTATAAGTATTTAGTTGTAAGTATAAATAAAAAATAAATAGAAAAAAATTTCTATTTTTATAGTAAATTTATTCATAAACTAGTGATTCACACAAATATTTAAAAATTCAAATTTAAACTATTCAAAATTTAAAACTAATGGCACTAACAGAAAGTAGTAGAGGCCCAATAGGCCCGCAGAGGCCCAATAGGCCCACAAGCAGTAGCAAGTTTAGGCCCGAAAGCCTGCATTAGAGAGGAGCTTGACTGGAGAGGCACAGCAGCGCTTATAAACCAGTGCCGGCGCCCTTCAGCTAGCGATGTGGGACTAAACTTTTGGGCACGGGCAGCACAAGGGCATTGGCCCCGGTTGGTGGCACCAACCGGGACTAAAGGGGGCATTGGTCACGGTTCGTGCCACCAACCGGGACCAAAGGCCGCCGCTTCCCGCCCTTTGGGCTGCCGAAAATTGGCCTTTGGTCCCGGTTGGTGGCACCAACCGGGACTAAAGGGGGGCATTGGTCCCGGTTTGTGCCACGAACCGGGACCAAAGCCTTTTCTATATAAGCAGAGACTTAGCGTTTTTTCAGATTTCATCGCCAGTTCCCCGCCCCGACGACGCCGCCAGGCTGCCCGAGCTCGCCCCGACGGCGCCGTCAGGCTGCCCCGCCGTCGCCGTCGCCTCACCCGTGCCCGTCGTCGCCCGCGCCCTCGCCGTCACCCGCCGTCGCCCGAGCCCTCGCCGTCGCCCGGGCCCCTTCCCCGGCCCGCCCCTGCCCCGACGCGGCCGCCCCGGCCCGCCCCTGTCGCCGTCGCCCGCGCGCCGCCCCGGCCCGCCCTCGCCGTCGCCCGCGCCCCTGCCCCGACGCCATCCTCGCCGCCGACCTCTCCTTAGCTTGGTCCGGCCGCTGGCGCCATCCCTTTGCAAATTTTTGTTCATAGATGATAGAGATCAAATGATGATTTTTTTGTTCATATATGCATGGTAGATGATCAAATGATGTTTTTTTGTTCATAGATGATCATATGATTTTTTTAGGTTATTTTCATTTGTAGAATTTTTTTATGTATCTAGGAATATTTTTGTTTATAGATGATAGATGATCAAATGATGAATATTTTTGTTCATAGATGATAGATGATCAAATGATGATTTTTTTGTTCATAGATGATAGATGATCAAATGATGTTTTTTTGTTCATAGATGATCATATGATTTTTTTAGGTTATTTTCATTTGTAGAAATTTTTTATGTATCTAGGAATATTTTTGTTCATAGATGGTAGATGATATATATGATGGGTAAACCGAGGGGGTGATAGATGATGATGAGGGGTCGAGAGTGGTACGAGAGGTCGAGAGGTGTCGAGGGGAGAAAAAATATGTTATCAGGGACGAGGGTCACCGAGGGGTCGAGAGAAATAAATAAGAAGAAGAAGAGGAGAGGAAGACGAGGAGAAATAAATAAGAAGAAGAAAAAAGAATAAAAAGAAGAGGAGAAGAAGAAAGGAATAGTGGAGAAGAAGAGAAAATAGAATATATTCTATTTTCTCTTCTTCTCCACTATTCCTTTCTTCTTCTCCTCTTCTTTTTCTTCTTTTTTTTCTTCGACACGTGGGGGGGGTCGAGAACGTCGGACATTCATGAGAGAGGCGAGGAAGAAGGGGAAGAAGAGGGAGAAGAAGAGGAGAGGAAGAAGAGGAAGTCTTCTCCTCTATTCTTTCTTCTCTTCTTTTTTTCTTCTTCTTCTTCCTCTTTATTTTATCGGGAACGAGGGTCGTCGAGAGGGTCGCCGAGCGGTAGAGGAGAAACCCTAAATAGAAAGTATCGTCGGTGTGAGATACATGTACCGTCGGTGTCGGACACTACACCCACATCCCACAAGTGGCGCGGGCTTCGACGCCCACGTCACTTGTGGGACGTGGATGTAGTGTCCGACACCGAAGGCCACATGTATCTCACACCCACGATACTTGCTAGCTATTTAGGGTTTCCTCTGCCGAAAAGAATAGGAGAAATAAATAAGAAGAAGAAAAAAGAAGAAAAAGAAGAGGAGAAGAAGAAAGGAATAGTGGAGAAGAAGAGAAAATAGAATATATTCTATTTTCTCTTTTCTCCACTATTCCTTTCTTCTTCTCCTCTTTTTTTTCTTCTTTTCTTCTTCTTCTTCTTCTTCTTCTTATTCTTATTAGCCGGAAGTAGAGAGAGGTTTCCTAGTGTCAAAGTATTGAAGAAATCCATGCCTTCATCATTAGCCGGAAGTAACCAGGGCATGTTGGTACGAAGTTCTGCAAAGTTGTTCTGGAATGGAGTCCCGGATAGAATAATCCGCCTTTTGGTACGAATTCAGCAAAGGCCTTCCAAATAGCGATATTCGGAAGGCTCTTGCTGAACTTTGTACCAAAAAGCGAATTATCCTATCTGGGACTCCGTTCCAGAACAACTTTGAAGAGCTTCGTACCATCATGCACATGTTACTTTCGCCTAGTGATGAAGACATGGTTTTGTTGAATCCCTTGACACTAGGCAACCTCCCGACCCCTCGGCGATCCTATCGAACATGAGAGGAAGAAGAGGATAAAAAAAGAAGAGGAAGAAGAAAAAAAAGAGGAGAAGAAAGAATAGAGGAGATCTTCTCCTCTATTCTTTCTTCTCCTCTTATTTTTCTTCTTCTTCCTTTTTTTTTATCGGGAACGAGGGTCGTCGAGGGACATAGATGTAGTGTCGTCGTTGTCGATATATACCCCCTCCCGATAGCTTACTATGATTAGGTAGCTAGTTCTACGTTTGGCACTAATATATCCATCTGTCATGTTTGAATAATAATTGCCATGTTGTAAATATTTGTAGAAACTATGGACACCGCCCTAGACGAAGCAACAAAAGAAGCGTTGTTGAGGGACATAATTGCAGAAGGAAGTGATGCCATCTCGTTGTTTCTCAACGAAACCGATGGTCTGGAAGGAGAGGGTGAACAAGCTGGCTACGGTGACCTAATGCCGGTGCAAGAAGAATAACATGAGGATGGCTCTGGTGACCCAATGCTAGTGCAAGAAGGAGACCGTGATGACGGCTCCGGTGACCGAACCGAGTCCGGCCAGGTATATATATTAGTTAAGCCTGTGCTGACTAGCTGATTGATGCATTCATTGTTTTGGTATGTACACATATTAATTAAGTCTTTGTTCTTTTTTCTAGCCCTCCGGATCGAGCACAACTTCGGTAAAGAGACGAGGCCCGAAGAAAAAGTTGAGCTCGCATGAAAAGTTTGAGATCATAGCATTCGCGCCCGACGGCCAACCTATTGAACCCCTCCGGACAAAGAGCGCATTTGTCGCTCAGTGCGGGGTTCTGGTTAGGGACAAGATCCCGATAAGCATCCAGCAATGGTTTAAGCCAGCTACAGAAGACCCTGAGGTGTCTTATGTCAATGATATGCAGAAAAATGATCTTTGGACTGAGCTGAAGTCAAATTTCACCCTACCGCCTGAGGATAATCCAGAGAACCCAGTTAAAGAGAAATTAATCAAGTCTTTTGCTCTTAAGAGGATGGAAGAACTATTCAGGAGGTGGAAGAAAGAGTTGAATAAGTTTGTCGAAAATAATGAGACACCAGAATTCAAGGGCAGATATGAGAAGATCAGAGATCACTGGCCCGCATTTGTGGCCCACAAGACATCGGAAAAGAGTAAGAAGATGTCGGCGACAAACAAGCAAAATGTTGCGAAGAAGAAGCTTCACCATCGCACGGGGTCAGGTGGCTACCTCGTAGCCTGGCCTAAGTTGTCCAAGACTGAGAATGATCTGGTTGATAAAGGGATCGAACCAGAGACAATTAACTGGCCAGACCGTTGCCAGACTTGGTTCTTCGGGGCTGGCGGAACCTTGGACCCTGTAACAGGGAAGTGCATTTGGACGAACGATCAAATGGACATACCAGTCAGTAAGCTTAAGCAGTATATCGAAGCAGCGTAGGAAGGGACGTTCTTTCCAGAGAGAGAGAACGATGAGCTCACAATGGCCCTCGGGAATCCTGAGCACCCTGGACGGACACGAGGCACGCCAGGCTCCATTCCATGGAAGGTTAGGTTTTCGGACGCAGGCAGTTACAAATCCCATGAGAGGAGGAAAAAAGTGCAGCAGACCCAAATACAGGCGCGGCAAGCAATGGTAGACGCGATAGAGGAACGAGAAGCAAATCGCAGCAAACGTACTGCCGAAGCCTCCCCCGAAGCTACCCCCTCATCTCAGCGCAGAAGCAGCGTGGCTTCCACCGAGCTGCTTCAGCTGGAGCCTGCCTTGACGGCTCCTGCCAGCTATCCCGTGGATGCTATAACGGAGTCTCAAAATTGCCACCTTATGACGCAATGGATGAATTTGAAGGTCAAGGCGGCTGTTGGCTCTGTTTATCCTACTGAACCCGGCGCAACTTTTCACTGCCGGCCGATTCCAGAAGTATATGCTAGGGTGATGGTGGATGAGATAACGGAGGGATTTGAGGACCTCCAGCTTGACCACCCTATTGGTGAAGGGGAGACTCAGCTGGGGTCTGCTCTGAAGACTCCATGCCTATGGCGGAAGGAGCTCATCAACCTTCCGAACTGGACGCCACCGCCTCCTCCTCCTCCTCCGGCGAGTCAGGGCACTCCGCCTCCACCGCCTCCTCCTCCGGCGAGTGACGATCAGGGCCCTCGGCCGGCTCCTTCTCCGGCGCGTGGCGGCACTCCGCCTCCTTCTCCGCCTGCGCCAACGCGCCCGAGCTGCCAGCCTCCTCCTTCTCCGCCTCGTCAGCAAGGGCGGAAGAGACCTACCGCCGCTCCAGCTGCTCCGGCGCGTCGTAGTCCTTCTCCTCCGCCGCTTAAGCAAGTAAATAAGACAACCGCTCCATCTGCTCGGTCGGCGTCTAGCAGTACAACCAGAGGCGGGAGGACATACAGATTCGGTCCTTCTTTGAAGACTCCAGAGAAGTTACCATATGAGAGGACCCTGGAGGAGAACGCCGAGATCGCGCGAGAAGAAGTGAGGAACTTCTTTGAAGGGGTGAAAGCAAAGAAACATCCACCTCCGGAGGAGAAGGTAGATCGGGTGAAAGTGAAGCGCACTCTGGCTGCCCTGACAAAACCACCGAAGTCTGATCCGCCGAAAGGAAACTATGACCGCATTATTGGAAAGGAATTTGCCGAAGCGGAGCGGTCGGGAAGTACTGTCAGTGATCAAAGGCTGAAAGAATGACGAGCTGGGAAACAAATTGCCCAGCTCGGCGAACAAGCGAAGCAATCGTGCCCCCCGCTCAAGGTGCCTAGCCACAACGTCGATAATGATCCGAGGATGGTGCCCGGTTATAGCAATCTTGCAGATTACCTGCCCGACGAAGTACATTATGAACCCATGGAGGTGCAGATACAAAGATACGAGTACGGGAAGCCTCTCGTCAAAGATGAAAGATCTCTATCAACGATGATGCGAAGATTGCATGATTGGTACTTGAAAATCTGCAGAGACTCTGGGGGAGGAGTACTTTGTATGTGAAAGTTAAAAAGGAGCATGACCTAGTTGGAATTGATCTGTTGCCTGTTCCATTTGAGGAGTTCTATCAGTTTTTCAATCAATTGGCCCTCGATAAAACAACGGTCGCCTGCTACTGTCTGTAAGTAGTACTACTTCTGTCATTAAGTTTCTCTATATATCTTAGCTCTTTCATTGCATGTATTTATAATCATCCTCACTATATTATGCAGATTGAAGATCGCCGAATTGAAGAAAAGACAAGTCGGTGATATTGGGTTCATTAACACATATCTCATAGATGCAACTCAGGTTAAACTTCATGCCGCAGCTACCGAGGCCAGCTTGCTACGACCGTTCGTAATAAATCAAAACAAAGATATAATACTCTTTCCTTACAACTTCAGGTGAGTGTTACTGTCTTGTGCGTATTCAGTTTCCCTTATATATTAGTCAAGGTTATAGTAATGTAATTCATGAGTTATGCATGTGTGTGCAGTTTCCACTATATTCTCCTAGAGATTAAGCTTGAGCAGGGAGTAGTAACCGTCTTGGACTCTAAACGAAAAGATCCCAAGGAGTATGCGGACATGACTGAAATCCTCAAGAAGTAAGTTAAATCGATCATTATCCACCATATCAGCAACTTTGTTCATTTCCTGATATCAAGTAATTGTTTTCTTTGTCCGGCAGGATTTGGAGAAAATTCACCAAAACAGCTCCGGGACTGCCGAAGGAGCTGGAATTTAGACACCCGAAAGTAAGTACTATAGTAGCATGTTCCGCGCATCTCCTAGTGATTCAAGCGCTAGTTTCATCAATACCATTTAGCATTCTTGCTTATCAGTTTGATTGACCACTATTTCTTATAAAGTGGTTGTGGCAGGAACAAGGGAATGATTTCTGTGGATACTACATCTGCGAGTCCATCCGCCACACGACCTGTGAGCGGGGCGGGTACTCTAACGAACAATATGAAGTACGTAAATAACAACATTCACAATTTTATTTTATTACCATCATTTGTGTTGAGTTTCATTCATTCATATATATATGTATTGACCCCCTTCTTCAAATTAGATGTTTCGGAAGCAGGATGAACTCCTAGCACCAGCTCGCATGAGAGCAATTCAAGAGGAATTGGCGGCATTCTTTCTTGACCACGTGATCCCTGAAGACGGAGAATTCTATGTGGACCCTGAGTCCGTATGATTATATTTGTAAGAGATAATTATTGTATATATGTAGCCGGTAGTGTCAGATAGATATACGAGAACTTGTTGTTCGACCAATCTCTCGGAGAAGGAGAGGTGGTCGATATCACTTCTCTCTGTATATATGCATATATGTTCATGACGATCTTCTGTTTCCTTCGCTTGCTTACTAGCTAGCTAGCGTGTCTAGTCCTCTCTATATACGTATGTATAGTACGTAGCGTCGACCAAGCACGGACATAACAGAGGACACTTCTCTCTATTAATTATAACTAGCTAACACAATATATGAAACACCTAAATTAACCCCCCAAAACCCCCAACCCCCCCCCTTTCAAAAAAAAACAAAAACCCCAGCCACAGAAGTGCTGACGCGTGGATGCCTATTGGTCCCGGTTGGTGCCACCAACCGGGACCAAAGGGTCTCCACGTGGGCAGTGCGCAGAGCCCAGTCAGGAGACCCTTTGGTCCCGGTTGGTGGCACCTGACTGTGCTCTGCGCACTGCCCACGTGGAGGGCCTTTAGTCCCGGTTCTGGATTGAACCGGGACTAAAGGGGGGAGGTATTAGTACCGACACTTTAGTCCCGGTTCCGGAACCGGGACTAAAGGCCCTTACGAACCGGGACTATAGGCCCTTTTTCTACCAGTGTGAATAAATATCATGAACACACATACAAAATTCAATGTACCATGCGTGCACTATAGCCATTCTATAAATAAATATCCAAAAATATACTAATTGGTTTATTTGCATGGGACAACCAGGAGGGGAATCAGCATTGGGGCACTGCTTGGGCCCACATAGATTCAGAAAAGAAAGGGCATAGCCCTGGTCCCCGATACTGTTCTAGAATTAGCTTAATCTTTGAAGTTTGAGTGATAAGCTGGCTCGTATCCCCAATGAAGTAGTATTAATCGGACGGCACCGAGTGCGGGTGCGGGTGGACTATGGTCCAGAATCACACCTCTCCTGCAGTAACCCAGGCGCCACGCATGCAAATAATTTTATCTAAACAGGGTATCATGAATTCATGATAAGACAATAATAAGTAATAGCCGCAAACATCATTTAAATAAATAGCTTGTTTGAACATGTTCAAAGACAATACAAACTAAAATACTCCAAACACAGTAGCTTATGGGACGAAACATAAAATAAGGTTTGCTGGTTGGATAGGGTAGCTTCTCACTGGACCAAACACGAAGTATTTTCAAAACTACCACTCAAAAAGATAATTTGTATCCAAATTCGTAGCGTCGTTCCGTGGTGAAATGAAACCGAGCACCACTTGAAGCCCTCTTCTCCAGCTGAAGCTTGTGAGGCTGTTTTGCCAAGAAGTCCTCATCGTCGGTCTGGACCACAAATGTCATCGACTCTAGCGGTTCAGCATTGAGGGCAAAGAATGTGACAAAATCAACGTCAGGTTTTCTGCCGGAATAATAATTCAACACCATAATTTTCAGACGGATGTCAAGACTTTTGAGCAGATCGCGGTATTTACGACGCCACGCATTATTGTTCTTCCTTGAGGTGTTGCGCTGGAAAGAACATCAGCAAACAACAACTTCAGCAAAACAAGTAGATCAAATGAGCAGCCAAACACAAGGTATTATTGTCAGTGAACAATTAATTCACCTGAATGTACAACTTCTTCAAGCACGGAAACCTTCTTATCAGTCCAATAACCATATCCAAACTAAGAGTGGGCATACTGAGGGCCAAACACTTGATTGTGCGCGATCCCTTCATCAAAGATGAAAGCCAACATTAGACAATATACATGTGCAAATTATATGCTAAAAACGTGTGTGCACATTGCACACAGAAAGCTGGAGTTACCTTAATATCTGTAGAACCAAAGACGAGCCTGGTGGAGTTGGTACAGCCTAAGGTCTCCAACTTAGGCGCGAAGAGCACTGACACACGCAAATCCTGTTTCTGATTAAGATGGAATAGTCTTTCAAGACAAGGTAATTGCTGACTGTAACGCTTCTGAGGACAAGTGAATTGGTCCGGAGGCAACGAGGTCCACTGCACCGAGAAATTAGCAAGCACTCCAGAGAAGGGCAGCCGGCAATCATGCTGTGGAGTGTGCACTCCGAGGTGCTGCTATGAACAATTTCGAGCCGCTGAAGCCGGGGAAAATGAAATCTTTGGACGGTGGCGTCTGGGAGGCTGCACTTTTCAATGCAGAAAACACGGAGGGTGTCTGAGAAGCGGAAGACTAATTCCGGCAGCGGCTCCCCTCTCCAGCTGTTAAGCTTAAGCTCCTCGAGCCTAGCCAGAGCGGTGGACA